>NW_006778810.1:247468-251590 GCF_000442215.2 Lipotes vexillifer
CTGCATCGGCAGGTGGACTCTCAACCACTGCGCCACCAAGGAAGCCCCAGGATGGTTCTTTTAAGTCAAAGGACCCACATCCTTCAATCCTGGCCAGGCCAGGAGAGGCCCAAGCAGTGCAGGGCCTGACTTGGGGGCTTCGGAGGCTGCAGGCTTTCAGGACCTGGGGTCTTAGTTGGCCAGGATGATGGTTAAAAAGAAACGGTGCTGCTCTGTGCCCCGCCATGGAACAGAATCGATTCGTGTTGGGTTGATCCACTTCTCAATAAACCCTGAGGGGCTGGGGCAGCCGGAGCCCATTAGCCTGAGCCGCGTGTCCTCCGGCAGGTCACACTGGCCTTCGGCCCCTCGCCTGAGTGACAGTGACAGCAGTGACCTCCCCGACATGGTCACACAGTCCCAAACGCTGGGCACACTGTGGTGAGAAGGGAAGCCGGCCCATGGCCCATGGTCACGTCCAGCCCGGCCTTTGTGTGCTTTATTGCATCAGGGATCCCGCCTGGATGTTGCAGTCCAGGTCTCCCCTTCTGTTCTCACCTGAGGATACTGAGCAGCATGGGCCTCGCTCCCTGGTGGAGGCGGCGGTTGGCGGGGGCGCCTGCTGCCCCTGCCCCATCCCTGTGCACAGCCGGCTGCTCTCCCATGAGCCTCTGTCCTCCCCCCACACCCAGACCAGCGTGGGTGCCAGGCATCCTCCTGTTTCTGAGGAGGTCCTCCCCACACCCAGCCTCGGTGCACATTTGGGTTTGTGCCACCCGCCAAACTTGCCCAACTGCCCTGTACTAACTGGGATGGAAGGAGCCCAAGACCCAGGATGGAGCATCCAAAAAGCAGGACTCCTCAATGTAACCCAGTTACCACATTTGGGGACAGTGGGACAAGGCTGAGTGCCATGCCCCGCCCCAGATCCGCCCACTGGATGTTCCAAGAGGGGAAGGGGGCTGCTGCCCATCATGGGGGTGGGGGCCAATGCGGGGAGGCTGTGCCGATACCCAGGGACGGAGACTGTGGTCTGGGCAGGAAGTGAGTTCCTGGTCCCCAGATGACGAGGAGGGGAAGATGCTGGGCTCAGAGCCCTGCTGTCGGGGGAAGGGCTCGGGAACCTGAGCCCGGCAGGGCCAGGCACTTCCGTGGGTGACAGAGGCCCCCAGCCAGACCAAGGGGCCAGAGCACATCAAGGGCTTCCTGAAGGAGGCTCTTGACCCTCGGGTGAGTCTGGGTCTGGTGCCTTCCAGGGAAGTTGAAAGAGTGGAGCCTCATCCTGTACGGCACGGCCCAGCACCCCTATACCACCTTCAGCGCCCATCAGTCTCGCTCCCGGATGCTGGAGCTCTCGGCCCCAGAGCCAGAGCCACCCAAGGCCGCCCTGTCGCCGTCCCAGGCCGAGGTTCCCGAGGACGAAGAGGACTACACAGGTAATGAACCTGAGGCCAGAGGAGATGCTCGTTTTTCCAGTGTAGCTCTTAAAACGCGGGCTGTTCCCGGCGGAAGGCGGGGCTAGGGTTGTAGGCCTTCCTCTTTCCTGGGAGTCGTAATAATGATGGTAATTTGCACTCGCAGCTCCTCCCTCCCATGGCTCTCCTAATATTTTACAGACCAGTAAGTATGCTTCAAACCAGTAAGTACTCGCCAACCTTCTCAGGCCGGGAATAGAGGTTCCCTATGCCCAACCAGAATGGGGACTTGCCGCCTGGCTAGTGACACTCCTCTGGGGCGCCCCCTTTTTCTCAGGGGCCCCTGTCTTCAGTCTCAGCCTCCTGACCCTCTCTCAAGTCCATCCACTTTCAGTCCTTGTGACCAGAATGTGGGAAGGACCAGGGTGCTACCAGGAGCCCAGGACAGTTGGGCTGAGTGAGCACAGCCAGGAGTTGCGGGCAGTGGAGATCTTGACCCGCCCAGGGGCCTGGGAGAAAGACCCAGCACAGGGTCTCAGACCTGATGTCAGAGGACACTGATGCTGCCAGAAGCAGCTCAAGCCTCTCATAGGAAGTAAAGATGCCTCGTTGCAAATCCTCTTCCTCCTGCTGCGCCCCTGCAGGGTGGCCCTGGGCTCCGGGCCTGCAGCGCTCCACGCTGAGAGCTGGGGCAGCATGCAGAGGACGTTCCCAGCCGCCGGGCTGGGCGCAGTTTTGGTCAGCGTGCTAGGTGGCAAGCTCTTCCTTTCCCTCTGAACCATCCCAGTGATTTGTGAGAAACGGAGCCTTTCTGGTTGGGCATATTTTCCTTAGCTAAATGTTACAGCTACTGGATAAATGATGGGTGAGATCTAAGAATATTGATGGTTTGAGTTATCTCATAGCTTCTGAAGAAAAAAAGTAACAAAATGGGAAACTCCACCAATACAGATCAAGCATAAATTATGGCCGATTCAATTTTAAACGTCCTCTACCGTGCCTTTAAAATGGAGCATTGAATTATGTATGGACTAATCTGCTCTGTTTCCCCCTGTGATTTATAAACTGTGGCAAGATTCAGTAATTATTAATAAAGGACTGATTTTTTTTTCCCCCTTAAAATCTGCTATGACTCTAACCTCACACTGTCCTGGAATCTCACTCTAACTGTTCTGCAGCCCAGGCCGCTCAGTCCTTCCCAAGCCTGGCCCAGGTGGTTAGAGGGGTCTCTGGGACTAAGGTGTGTTTGCAACACTTGGGGAAGATCCGTGCAATCTCAGGGGCAAGTGGGGCAGGTGCACCAGTCACAGCAGGAAAGAGCGAGAGAGGGGAGGGGGCAGGAGGGGTGTGGTGTGGAGGGAGAGGAGGAGCCGGCTTCCGGGGGAGGGGGAGCAGTGTGGAGGAACATCTCATTGGTGCCCTGGGGGAAGGCCTCTGAGTCACAGACAAACAAGCCCAGGTGCAGAAGCCCAGGGAGAAAGAGAAGGTGCTGGGCAGGGGAGATTTTGAGGTGGGGCGATGATTCTCGACGACTTTCTAAATATTTATTTATTTATTTATTTGGTTGCGTCTGGTCTTCGTTGCAGCAGGTGGGCTCCTTAGTTGTGGCACGTGGGCTCCTTAGTTGCCAGCAGGCGGGCTCCTTAGTTGTGGCATGCGAGCTCTTAGTTGCAGCACGTATGTGGGATCTAGTTCCCTGACCAGGAATCGAACCCAGGCCCCCCGCATTGGGAGCGTGGATTCTTAACCACTGCACCACTGGGGAAGTCCCTGTTGATGCTTTCTGTAGAGCTTCATGCACAGCTGAGGGGTGAGCTGGCAGGGGAGGCTGCGTGCCATTCGGAGGCGGAGCTGGTCATGCAGACAGTGCCAGGTGGGGGGGGCGCCAAGCAGCGCTGTGATGGGGGCACACAGGTGGAGGGCCAGCTCTCCCCAGGATAAGGAGTAAAGGGGAGGAGGTGAGTGAGGGCCGGAGAGGGGAGTCCAGCCGCCCATGGACAGTAAGGATCCCAGGACGGAAGGGGAGTGGGGCTCCTGGGGGGGCTCAGGGGTGTGACAGGCGCCTCACCAGAGCCATCAGGACAGCTGCCCTGTGAAGGGGTCAGCTGTGAGGTGGACATGGGTAGGAGACACTCTCAGCCACTGTCACCACAAGTGGATTGGGATGAGGCGAACAAGGACCAAGTCAAATGAGAATCGATCCCCAAATTGAGTGAGTCTGGGGCCTGGGAAGGGGTGGGGGCACCTTGTGCTCCAGCACGACCCCAGCGCCCTCCCCCACCCAGACCACAAGGAGCGTCTAGTGCATCCCCAGGGATGCACGCGGCTCTGAAAGGGGTTCACAGGGGGACCCACAATGCGAACCTTGGAAATGTCAGCAACGGTAAACCTTCAGGGAGGGAAGCCAAATACAGCTGAGTCTAACACTGGGAAGGTCTGGAGGCCCTTTAAAGAGGAATGAAGAGGGCTTTGTGCCCCTCAGCAAAGACCCATTGTGGGTGGCAGAGAATGGGGACTTTTGTCTTTCCCTCACGTCCCCAGGAAACTCTGGTGGCTGGCAAGACACCTCTTCTTTGCTTCTGAACTCCCCACCCCCTCCAAAAACTAAAACCTTGTAGAAGGTTGTTTTTTCTTCCAAGGACTCAAAAACTTTCATAACGCCCCGCCGGGCCCCTCCCTCCCCACATGGGGAGGCTTTCCAGAACCATCTCCCAGAGGAGGAAGAGCG
>NW_006778810.1:251670-256535 GCF_000442215.2 Lipotes vexillifer
GCGTCGGGGGCCAAGGGAGGTGGGGGTCCCAGCACAGCACCGGCCCTGGCCCCCAGGTGAGGAGGACACTTATGGAGGGGCCGCCCGGCCTGAGGGCAAGAGCCAATCAAACTGGGCTCTTCCCCGAGGCACAGGTGGAGGGGAGACCTAGGACAGGGGGCCCGATGGGGTCCCCCAGTTCCTGCATTTTTCTCCGTCACTTTGACAACACCACACAGGCTTCCAGAGTTAGAATTTGGGGATCAAGGGAAGACAGGATGCCCCCCTTGAGGGTGAGAGAGAGGGGATCTGAAAAGGGCTCAGCTCCCACCCACCCCAGACCCACCAGGGACATGGAAACCCACCTGCCTCCTTCACTGCGTGTGAGGGACATGGCGCATTCTATTCCAGCCTCTCCCGCTTAGTTTCCGTCGGATCTTCACTGCTTGGCCGCAGTTTCCTTAGCGCCTTCAAGCCCTCAACGCCCCGTATCAGGTTGCTCTGTCCTTCACGATGGAAATCAGAGTTGGTGGCTGGTCCAGCATCGTAACTCCGCTGCAGGGGAGGGCGCTGCATGCGGCTGTCCCCTGCCCCTCCCGCCCCACCATGGCTGCTCCTCTAGAACCTCACAATGCCCGCCTTCACCCACCCGGCTCCTCACCCACCACCGGCTGTCCTGCTTGTCCTCGGGCCGTCCCTGTCTCGAGTCATCAGACCCTCTGACACTGGAGCCCAGAGCCAGGCTTGGCTCCCAGCTGAGGCGGGTCCCGCAGGGGTGGGTGCTCTGGCCCAGCAGGGGCCTGTGAGACTTGGACATGGGGTCCTAGGAGACTGGACGTGATTGAGAAAGCATCTCTATGGGTGAAAGGAAATGCTTGTTTCTTTAAGGTGTGTGCCATCCGGAGTGTGGTGACAAAGGCTGTGATGGCCCTAATGCAGACCAGTGCTTGAACTGTGTCCACTTCAGCCTGGGGAGCGTCAAGACCAGCAGGTAAAGGGCTGGGCCTCCCCTGCGTGTCCTGGAGACGCCCAGCGTCCCGCTAAGGTGGCCAAGCTGTGTTCTCCACCCCCGCAGCCTGGCACCATACTTAGGAATTAACCAAACACCCCGGAAAGGAGATCACCCTGAGGGTCACTGCTTGGGAATTTTATGTTTTTGTAACCTTTTATTCTCATCTCATAAATAACTCGTGACCATGACAGAGAACTCAGAGGCCGTGGCATTGTTTTGTCTGTGCTTATAAACTTTTTTCTCTCCATTTTGCTAAACAAAAATGGGTTGTATTGAGCATGACAACCACTTGGGAACTGCAGACAAATGTCATCTTAAGGGCCAGTACTGTTCTAAACGTCAGCACAATCGGCCATGAATGAGGAACCCCCATCCCTGAGCGCCCGGGTAGGACTGCAGCCCTCCTGGGGACCACACACCCACCAGGGCTCTGGCAGGGGTGTGGCTGGGACTCTCACGGTGTCCCCGGGGCCCAGACACAGCCGCAACCTCCCTGCACTGTGCGAAGACGTTTGTTCTGCTGGCTGGACACAGCCTGGAGACCGCTCACTGCCCGTGGGCACTGTCAGTGGGGTTTTGCCGGAGCTGAACATTCCAAAAGTCAGATACCATCATGGTGTTGCCCAAGGAAGCCAAGCACAACCTGCGAGTGCCCCCGCCCACCTCGGGGAAACTTTGAAAGGGCAGGAGTCCCAGGTTCCCATGGAAGCCCTCAACCCTCTCCTGCATCAGGAACTTCTCAGGGGCATTAATGGTTTACCTCTGCCCTGGGGCCTTTGTTTCCTCGGAGTCTGCTGATGGGGAGGCAGCTAAGGTTTCCCTCCCGGCCAGCTGCCCTGCCTCGGCCTGACCCCTGTGCTGCTGGGTAGGCGTGGGGCTGGGGCCAGTAGGAAAGTCCTCTACCGATCTGCTCCCACAGGAAGTGCGTGAGCGTGTGCCCCTTGGGCTACTTTGGGGACATGGCAGCCCGCCGCTGTCGCCGCTGCCACAAGGGGTGTGAGACCTGCTCGGGCCGGGGCTCCACCCAGTGCCTGTCTTGCCGCCGTGGGTTCTACCACCATCAGGAGGTGAACACCTGTGTGACCTTCTGTCCCGCCGGATTTTATGCTGATGAAAGTAAGTGCGTGTCCCCCCGGCCTAGAAATGAGGAGTCAGCCCCGCTCTGGGCTGGAGTCCCCTCTCCTGGGAGAATTTTCCCCTCCCTCTGCTTCCTGTGTATTCTGTCCTCCTGAGAAAGGACCCTTAACGGGAGGGAGGGAGAGAGGATGAAATCAAAGCCCTTGGACCCTGTTAGTGGATAGCAGTTCACACCCAAACCTGGCCAGGGTGGTTCAAAGTGACTCAGAAATGGAGCCCCCGTAGTCTGGGGTTGTCACACTTCTGTAGGTCAGTGTCCATTATTCAGGATGGACAGGGAGGTAGCTTGAGCCAGTGGCTCTCAGGCTAAGACCGATTTCAGACATCCAAATAGAAAGGCTTCCAGGTATGCCCTGTGGTCTCTCCATGTGGGCGCTGGGCAGGGTGCGGGACCCAGCACCGGCTTGTGGCCTTGGTGGTTGAAACTGGGTGAAAGCCCCTCCCAGCAAGAGCCGCTAAGCTGAAACCAGGGTTTAAGGCCCGGGAGGTTTGCGGGTCCCCATGAATGAAGAGGACCCTGCTGCCGGGCATAACTGGGCTCAGGAGGACAGGTTGGTCTTGGCTGTGCACTTTACATAGTGACCACACTCCCAAGAGGTGGGTGACGCTTTCCTCACCTTGCAGGTGGGGAAGTGAAGCCGAGTGAGGCCAAAGGGCCCACAGCTAGCAGTGACCCAGTGAACTCAGAGCAACACAGGCGTCCTGCCATCCTGCCTGTCCTGGGAAGTGGAGTGGTTGGGCTCTGGGGCCGGGACCTCATGCCAAGGTTTGAACACTCACCTCGGCCTGGAAGAGGCCAAAGAGAGGGCTTGGGTTAAATTGATGGAGGACAGTTTTCAGATGACGTGTTGGCCGTTGTGCAGGGAGGGGGCAGCGCTTCCCAGAGCTCGCCTCTGGCCTGCATCCTGCACGAGGGGTCCCGTCACAGCGTTGCTCTCACTCCTCTGGGGAAGGAGCCAGGGATCCTTAAGGACATATAAAGCCATGGAATAACCACATTCTTTAGAGGGGACACAGAGTCATGCAAGACACATTTCACAGGCATTGCAAACACCTGCCCTGAGCTGCAATCAGACCTGTTTTGGGGGCAGAGGCTCCTCCATCCCTACCCCCCACCCCACCCCTGGGCAAAAACCAGCCACCTCGGTCACCCTGAGAGTCACCCCCAGGCGCCCTCACGGAGCCCCTGCAGCGTGTGTGTGATGCCACCTGTGGGGCCCCGAGGAGGAGGCCCCGAGCACAGGGTGGTGCTGACCGGGTGCCAGTATGAGTGACCTGGGTAATCACCGAGACCCAGGGCTTCCCCAAGGTGTGGATGTCAGAGATTCATGTCTGTGCAGGTGACCGCCAATGTGTCAGTAAAGACCCCTGTGAGGGCCCTGGGTGGGTGGGGTCGCTCAGGGGAACCCTCAGGCCCCACCGGTCACACTTAGGAAGACTGGCACCTCGCTAAACTCTGCTCCGCTGGCTCCAGTCCCGGGGGGAAGATGCAGGACTAGAGCACGTTTCCTCTGGAAAGGGCCCACCTCCAAGCCTCAAGGTCGTGTGAGGACTTCACTCCAGAAAAGAGGTGCGAGGCCTGTGATCTGACACCTGGGCATGCGGTCTCCACATGCCTCTGGCGGTCGGTCACCGTGTCACCCGTCTAGAGACAACGCCGGTGACGGCTGTTCCATCAACCCCGCCTTGGAACACCTGAGTCTCATTTGCCCGGGTTTGATCCACATCCACTCTTCCCACCTCTTCTCTTTTCCTCTTATTTTTCTCCAGATCAGAAAAACTGCCTTAAATGCCACCCAAGCTGTAAGAAGTGCATAGATGAACCAGAGAAATGTACTGTCTGTAAAGAAGGATTCAGGTAAGACCCTCCCTTCAGACCTGAGGCGCGGCCATGGGTATATGCTGGTATAAGTGTCTGTCATTGATTTACCAAGTGTTTGCCTCCTTTTCCTAAAAGCTAAATTTTCAGAGGCCCAAAGCCTTTCAGGATACAGATTCCGAGTCAAAATCAGATTTCCACTTAGAGATTGGTGTTTATGATAGAAAGTCAGAGGATGGGGAAAATGTCTACATTTTATGCAACATTTGGAGAATTGGTAAGAGCGAGAGTGGATCCTCTCATAGAAAGTAGGGCTGGCGGCTGGAAGGGTGGGGAGTTCTAACAAAGCACAGAGCTCCCTTTCTTAGGCACTGAGCCCCACTCACTCCAGTTTCCTTCCCAGTCTGGATGACTGAGGGAAGGGCAGAGGGGGCTCGCTCCCTGGAGATACTCTGTAAATTCCTGGTTTGCCCGGCTCCACCAAGCTCAGCCCACGTCTCCTTTAAAAGCATCTGACCAAGCTAATGATTTTTTACTGGAATATTTTGGAATGTTGGTGTAGCCTGTTTACTGCCACCAAATATACATTACTTCTTCCTTGAAGTTACCATCTAGAAGCTTAGAAATCATTCTGTGCAAAATTGTGCTGTGGACCCTCCCACGATCCTGTCTTGAACCAGGGCCTGCACTTTAAGGAAGAAAGGGACGGGTCGGCGAGGGCAGTGAGCAGGGGCGGGGCCGGGGGGCATCACCGGGCTCTTGTTAAAATGCAGGTGCTGGGCTTCCCTGGTGGCGCAGTGGTTGGGAGTCCGCCTGCCGACGCAGGGGACATGGGTTCGTGCCCCGGTCCGGGAAGATCCCACATGCCGCAGAGCGGCTGGGCCCGTGAGCCACGGCCGCTGAGCCTGCGCGTCCGGA
>NW_006778810.1:256857-261442 GCF_000442215.2 Lipotes vexillifer
TGCAGGTGCTGACCCAGCAGCTCTGTGACTCTGTGTTTCTACCTGGCCCCCAGGGGACAAGGATGCTGCCGTTCCTGCAGCCTCCCCTCCCCTCAAATTCAACCCCCCAGGGTTGAATTCTTTTGCAGTAAGGAGTGGAGGAAGAAAACCAGCACTTTACTCCAGCTGCTGTCACCAATACTGCCTCATTGAATCTTCATGGCAACCTATGGCGTATGTGACGTATATGGCATCCTTCACACTTTACTAACGGGGAGGAGCAGTTTCCTGGAGCAGCGTGACTACGGCTCCCCGAGCCTGCCCCACGCCCTCCGGACCGGGGATCGGAGAGAAGAGGGTCCACTGCCCCACGTTCCTGGGAGTCAGGGGAGGGAAGCTCCCTCTGAACCAGGGAGCTGGACAAGGCAGGATGAGGAGTGGAGGGGTGACATGTGGAGGAAGGGGAGCCCCAGAAGGGAAAGGCGGAGAGGTTCAGCTGGCCGCCACTGGGGCCTGGGAGCTCGGCTGTGGAGACCCTCCCGCAGGGCCCCCCACCCAGGCCGGAGACTCAGGGTGTCGGGGAGGCACTGTGTTTCCAGCTCCCTGGAGCCTGTTTCCCAGTGGGGATGTGCTGGAGGGGGCGGCTCATCCCTGCTCTTGTGGGTCAGGTAGGGGAGAGGAGGTCAGATGCTCAGGCCAGGAGCTGTGTCCTGGGGAGAAAATGCCTCTCAGGCAGCAGCCCCCCAGGTGGAGGCAGCGGTGCAGCCATGATGAGCACTCACAGAGGACTGCGGACACTGAAACATCATCAGCCGTAATCCACAGAAAGCTTCCTTTTATTGCCCAATATCCTCTTTAGCTGTGGCTTCAAATCATCGGTCCCACTGAAGCAGTGAGAGCGGCCAAGCCGTGCGTCCATCTCTTTAGGCTGGGAACATCCATTAGTAAAGACTTGACTGAACAGCTGGTGCAGCGGCCTGGGGGCCGGGAAGAGAGGGAGCCCTGGGGTCGGCCTCCGCCTTGATACAGAGATGCTTTCAGCCCCAGCAACGTCCCCCCACCAAGTGCAGGAGCCTCTGGATCTCACAGACCCTGGGGCACATGTTTGATGTGTCAGGCAGCAGATCCACCTACAACATGTGCAGCAGTGAGCTTGGGAACCGAAGCGGCCATGGCAGCCAACACCCATTCACACTGCTGGGTGCCTGACACCTGCCAGGGTTCTGTCCTCAAAGTAACCTGACCACGCAGGAGCCTTGACGGACAGCTGAGGGGACGGAGGGGCAGGAAGCTTGGCTGGCCTGCCCGGGGTTGGGGCTGCGCAGATGGGGAGGGGCAGAGGGTCTGCTCCAGAAGCCGTGTGCTTGCTGCCTGGCCGAGCGAGGTGAGGGAGGAAGGCCAGAGCCACAGCAGGCAGGGCTGCTACGTCCCAGGAGCGGATTTTATCTCAGGTTCATTGTGAAGCACAGAATGTTTCCAGCAAGGGTGAGGCAGGAGCCCACTGGGACTCAGGGTCAGTCTTGCTGCCAACCCCCCTCACGCATCACAGATGCCAAGGCTTCACCCAGGGCTGCGCCCAGTGAGACCGAGCCAGTGGGGTGACCCACCCGTGCTTGAGTTCTCCTCGTGGGCCTTGGGTTCTAGTGTGATTGGTGTCAGTGAAGAGAAGGTGTCACAGAGCAGGAGAGCACAGAAGGCGTGGAGGGCATGGCCTCCCGCACAGGGACCGAGGCCACGGGGCTTTGGGAAGGAGCTTTGGGACCACCGGCCACCAGAAGGCGGAGACTCTGCTTCCAGGCCCGGGTGTCCCTTCCAGCCGGCCTTAAGATGCTGCAGGACAGCTTTGCCGCTTTTAGTTCAGAACCTTAAGTGACGCCAAGAACTGTGCTTTAGCAACTTTCAGTTCCTCTCATGAAAGACATTTGAGGGCAAATCATAATTGAATTAGAGCTTTGGAAAGGATATAAAAGACTGCCTTTTTTTCTTTTCAACAGCCTTGCACGGGGCAGCTGCATTCCAGACTGTGAGCCAGGCACCTACTTTGACTCTGAGCTGATCAGGTGCGGGGAATGCCATCCCACCTGCCAGACCTGCGTGGGTGAGTTCACGGCCTGCGGGGGCCACATTTGGAGACCAAGTTCCCCAGGCCGGTGGGCTAACTACCTGGAAACCCAGAAAGCCCTAGGACTTGCGGGCTTCCGTGGGTGTTGCAGCATTAAATCCCAGAAGCCCTACCAGGGGCTGGGAGAGGGGAAAGGGGAATAGTGATTAATGGGTACAGAGGTTCAGCTTGGGAAGATAAAAAATATCTGGGGATGGATGGATGGTGGTGATGCTTTCATAACAATATGAATGTACTTAATGCCACTGAACTGTATGCTTAAATGGCTAGTATGGTCAATTGTATGTTATGTACATTTTACCACAATTTTTAAAATTAAAAAAAAAAAGAAAAACCACAAGGGCCCACTTGGAGCAGCCTGGGTTTCCCGGTGTCAGGAGCCCAGCCAGGTGGGGGATGCTTTCAGACCAGGAAGGGATGCTAACTGCTAGTGAGCTCTTGCGTGGAACCCAGCCCTTGCCTCAGGGTAGCAGTGCCGGGAGTTTCACGATTCATCAGTTCTTCGGGGAGGGGCTGGGCAAGTTCCCGTGGTGAAGGAAGAAGGCTTTTTAAAACGTAGCCTTAGTTCCTTGTACCCATCTTCCCTATTTTGAACATTTTACTCTCTGTAAACAATTTTATGTGTATTGTAATTTCCCACAGAGATGATAGCACAGCTGCCTTCCAGGCACAGTTTTTATGCAGAATCGCAGAGAATGATTGTCTTGTTGGGTTTCGTGCTGCAGACTTGTTGGCACCAGGATATTGTAGCACATTCTGAGCTTGTGGGCTCATGTGTATTTCTGATGGAATCTTCTCCTGTTGACCCTCCTTCCTGATCCAGCACTTTGGTCCTTGTTCTAAGAAACCCACATCAGGTTGAGTTTTTGCTGCAGTAACGATGTAAGAATTAGGTCTCTGCTGAGTCACTGATAACCACTGTAACACTGTAACATGGGTCCTGGGATGCATGGCAGGACAGGGCAGCCATCCCAGTGTGGCCACGTGAGCCCATGTCAAGGGGCCCTTGACCCTTGACCAGAAGTGGACATGCCATGGCAAAGACCAGCACTCGCAAGGCCTTTGGAAGATGTGCCTTCCTGGGGCCCCTTCCTGGGACAACCTCCCAAAAGGCAGGGGCCCAGCAGCCTTTCCCAGCGTTTGCCTTGTTGCCTGTCATTTTCATTCTGTTTCTTTGACTCATTGTTTAGCCCAGGTTGATTAAGAGCATCACTGATATCACTTATTTAAATTTCACAGTCACTTGAATCCATAAAATTCAGGCGTGTAGCTTTATAATACTTTTGATTTCAGTTATTCAGTGTGGTTTCCTTTGTCTGCATCCCCACACTGCCCGTTGGCAAGCAGCTTTGTAGTCGCTGTGGTTCTCTCAGTCCAGCGACCTCTTTGTCACTTGAGGGGTCGGGCTGTCCAGGGGTCTCCTCTGCTCCCCACACCCGCCTGCCCGGGTTCCCTCTATGCTCTGGGACATGTGCATCCACCCCGGCCGCTGCTAGGACAGGGACCCCACTCACTTCCAGCGCTGAAGGCTTCTCGCTGCCTGTCACGGTCCCTGTTGGGAGCCCCTGGAGGCCTAGGCCACCTGGCCCTCCCCTCGCAGCTCCCACTCCATGACCACTGCTGCTCCCCGCCTGTGAGGGGCCTGGGTGCGGTGTGGGGAGAGTCGTGGTTAGGCACGAGCACAACATGGAGCACGGTGGCATCTGTCCCCACCCCAGGCCAGCAGTACCTTGAGACACTCGGTGGTGACTCAGTAGGAATAAGCCTCTTCCCATCCTGGTCCAGGTACCCAGAGCCTCTGGCACAGAGGATGTGATCCCTTGGGGAACCCATCTGCCGTGGGTGGGTGCAGGGGATCCGGCAGGGTGTGGCGCGTGGGTCAGCGGCTAGCGGCCAGTGGGGCACATGTGTGTGGAGTTGAGGGGCATGAGGGCCTGTCCTCACCCAGGGGAGCACGACATGAAATAGCAGATAAAAACCACCATGACAGGTCAAGAGAGAGATGGCAGAAGAAAGGAACACGTTTTGTATCTTAGCACCCTTCATAGCACGTTTTTCCTGCCTTTTGAATAAGGGCCCTGCATTTTCACTTTGTCCTGGGCCCCACAAATGATGCAGTGGATCCTGCCTAAGCATCACCCGTTTTGCTACGATTTTTATGATCTGTGTCCGCTTTTCAAGTGTCTGACGCCTGGAAAGCCTTGTGACTAAATGGAGTCCCTGAGAGACTTTGAATTACAAAGTTCACAATTTTTAGTAGTAGTGAAAATAGTTGCTCTAGGAGATTTGTGTTGACTCACCTTTTGTCATCGTGGTAAAAGATCCGGGACATAAAACCTACCATTTTGAAGTGCACGCCTCAGCAGCACTGAGCACCTTCATGTTGTCATGGGGCCGTCGCCTCCGCCCATCCCAGGGCTTTCTCTTCTTCTAACCGCAGCTGAGCGGGTTTCATCCGCTTTTTTTTTTTTTTTTTTTTTTTGG
>NW_006778810.1:261572-268622 GCF_000442215.2 Lipotes vexillifer
TTTTTTGCGGTACGCGGGCCTCTCACTATTGTGGCCTCTCCCGTTGTGGAGCACAGGCTCCGGACACGCAGGCTCAGCAGCCATGGCTCACGGGCCCAGCCGCTCCGTGGCATGTGGGATCTTCCCAGACCGGGGCACGAACCCATGTCCCCTGCATCGGCAGGCGGACCCTCAACCACCGTGCCACCAGGGAAGCCCTATCCGCTTTTAAGTTTAGCAAATTGAGCATTAAACTAGGAGCAAACAAGAATGAGTGTTCTTTCCCATTGCAGAAGCTCCTTAGGCACTGGGGACCCTGGCAGCCTGGGAAGTAGGACATGGGTGATGGGGTTTGTGGTGGGTACCAACGCCAGATGCTCCCTGCAGATAAGTGATGGGGGCTGGGGCACAAGAGCAGCCGTCCATCCAGAAGGACATAAACTGGACACATTTGTGGGGCGGCTCTCCCACTGCGTTGCTGCAACAGAGGGAGGACACCCCCGTGGAGACCCCAGGCGGGTGGGCAGCTACTCCTCATGAAGGCCCTGGAACCCCAAGGGCTCCCGCTTGTGCCTCACGCTCAGTGCTGGGTGAGCTCAGAATCCCCTTCCAAGCTGGAAGCTATGGTTCTGAGAGCAGAAACCAGCTGCCAGAGCACCAAGCCTCGGGGTTGGCAGAGCCGCCCTGTGGACCCCCGTCTGCAAAGGGGTCCTCCCGTGACGCAGCCCAGAGGCCCCCCGTAGGTCCAGAAGCCACTCCAGGAAGATGGCCGGACACCCCTGCCTCAGCTGTCAGGCCTCAAGCCAAGACAGGACCACAGTGGGGGGAGGTCTAAGGAGGGGCTGTGGTCTCCGTGGACATCTGAGATGGTTTCTCCCTGAGTTCGATCCTCTAAGCCGTCAGCCAGTGGCCACCTCGCTGCCTCTCTGATGCTCCTTGGGGACTCTGACACGGAAGTGCACACCCAGCACTGACTTGTTGTTGGCCTGAATGAATGAACAGTTGGGCAGACAGACAGATGGACAGCACGGTTTCTTCACTCTGGACCACTGCCTGCCCAGGCTGATGAGTACTCTTGACTGGGCTGCAGATTTTCCTTCACGACTCTTGACGCTTCGTTCAGAGCTCTTGCCTTTTCTGGTCCCCACGCCTCACCCCATAAGCCCTTAGCTGTTTTTTCTCTGTTGAAAGAGTCCTGATCCTTCACACCAAATACCTGTCAACCCCAGGCCCCCAAACCTCTTCTTTCCCTTTTCCCACATATTCTTACACCAAGTTCTGTCTACTAGAAATACGATGTGAGCTACTGATGCAGCTTTAAGTTCCCTCAAGAAACAGGTGAAAATAATTATAACATCTTATTTAACCCCATGTATCTAAATGCTATCATTTCTACATGTAATCAATATTTTAAAAATCAATGAGCTATTTCACTTTTTTTTTTTTTTAACTATGTCTCTGAAATCCAGTGTATAAGTGTGTTTGGCCAGGCCACATTTTGAGAACTCAGAGCTACCTGTGGCTGCCCTAGCCGAAATCGGGCCCAAGCCTGTTGGGAAAGGAGACACCTGGAATCAGGGCCGATGAACGTGGCCCGGGCAGCGGGAGGTGGGCTGAGCTTGGTGCAGCCTCCGTGTCCCCATCTGTGAGATGTGGGCGTGAGGCCCACCTCCCAGGAGTGGCGAGGAGGGCCTGGTGCAGATGCACAGTGGCACCTGGGTGAATCTAGCTGTGTGGTGGCCTTGGGGCGTTTGAATAGGACCTGGATCTCACAGGTGCTGCAGCAGGTCTGGGACACGTGATGGGCAGGTGGGCGGTCCCTGACCTCTGCTGCTTTTCCTGGTACCCCTCAGGGCCCAGCAGAGAAGAATGTATTCACTGTGCCCCAAATTTCCACTTCCAAGACTGGAAATGTGTGCCAGCCTGTGGCGAGGGCTTCTACCCTGAGGAGATGCCGGGCTTGCCCCACAAAGTGTGCCGAAGGTATGTGTGCCTTCCAGGCAGTCCTCCTGACTTAGCCCGAGATGGCCGGGGAAGGGCGGTCAGCGGTTCCTGTGGAGGAGTGGCAGGAGGGCTGGGTCTGGTGGCCCCTGTCCCAGGGGCTGGGGGCAGGGTGTGCCATGTTCCACGACAGCAGTGGGTGCAGTGGGAAGACAGGAACCCGTTTACAGAGGAGGGGACCCTGCAGGGGGTGATGGCCAAGGTCACAGTCAGGTGGCGGCCCTCATGCCTTTGTTCACGTCCTGAGTATCTGTGGAGACCTACTGTGTATGAGGCGCTGTGTGGCTGGTAGGGCAGGACGCGGAGGATGGGGCCCTGACTGGCTTAGCCACCACCCCGGGGCAGATGCCAGGGAGCCCCACCTGCACCCCGGACCACAGTGTGTTCACAGCATATCATTAAGGAAACGACGTGTAGGATTTGTTTAAAATTTAAATTGGATAATTTAGAGAAAATACAAGATCCCGACAACTTCCTTATTCTAAAGCCACTTCCAGCCAACGCAGAGATGTTGTAACCCTGCTCGTTCTCCTTTTCTGCTCCCTCCCGTGTGTCCGCAAGGCGCACCCTCCTTTTTTGGGGGCTCTGAGCAGTGTTCTCTCTTGTCACGGGATGCGGGCAGTGAAAGGAGAAGCCGTCTGCTTGGTGTCCTCTTGTGCTGCTGAATCTTGCCTCGTGTCAGGACTCATTACCTGGAGCCCAGGAACAGGGCAGGGCAGTCTGTCTCGTCTAGGCTGAGAGTGACGATGAGGAGTCTGCAGGTGACTTTGAAGATCATGATGGTGGGAGTGGGGAAGGGACTGTCCCTCTGACGTAGACTCAAAGAGGGAGCCTCAGGCACCCACTTCAGAGCAGTGCAGGGAGACCAAGCCCATCTGGCAGCTCACCGCTGGGGACCCACAGTGGGGGTCTTTGAGATCCCCTCAGGCTGTGTTTGAGAACTCTTGTGGATTGTAACCTATTCTTTAAAACAAACAAACAAAATCCAACAACCTACGTGAGCAAATGAGAGACCACCTGCTCCTTGCGCTTGTGGGACCCACTCAGAGAGGGTTAGGGTTTCAGCCCCACTAGCCAGCCACCTTCACCCAGCCTTGCTGAGTCCCGTGAAGGACCCTCAGCACCGGTGTCTGAAGTAAAGTTTCATTTTAACCAGCCAGCTGGTTCCAGGGTGATTACCCTAAGTATGGCAGCCAGGGACAATGCGGAATTACACAGCGATAATCAGTTTCGTTTGTCAGACACCCTGGCTCTCAGAGGATGCTGGGAATTCCCACGAGTACGGCAAACAGCCCCCAAGGGCACCCAGAAGCTATGGGGTCCCCAGTGCCAGGAGGCCGGGGGCAGGCAGCCCCCGTGAGCCCCTCCTTGGCTGAGGAGGGCAGGAGCTCCCTGGGTGCTCACCTCCACGCGTGGCAAAGCTTTCAGTCCTGGAGGAGCATCCAGTGCTGGGGCTGACACAGCAGGCCTCAGAGATATACCCCCAGGAAGCGCCCTGCACGAGACGCCTAGGGGGTGAATTGCCAGCACTTCAGAGAATTCCTGTCTCCCGAGTCCCAGGGCTCTGGAGACCCCTCAGTGTGGATGCCCCTGGAAGGACAAATGGCCTTGGTTCCGCAGGGCCTCTCCCCACCGAGGCAGCAGCAGCGTTCAGAGAGCCTGGATTCCCGAAGGCCCCAGAATGCTGAGTGCCAGCCAGCGCAGCCTCGAGGGAGCGAGCAGCCAGGCAGGGCTCATGGGGAAAAGCCAGGCCGGGACTCAGGCCTGCCAGGTTGGCATCCTGGATGCCGAGTCAAGACCCGTTATGCTGAGGCCCACGGCTGAGAACAGTCCATGATAAGTATCTCAAAAGAGGCACCGGACACCCCAAGACTTAGGAAGAGGACCTAGAAGAGGGAGCAAGGACCTCTTTGAAGACAGAGCAACTCGGTGGGGTGTCTGCCCCCCACCCTCCTACCACCCTCCCTCCCCCGGCCCCTCCTGGGTATGTTGAGGCAGGGCAAGGCTCAGGCAGGCCTTCTGCTCTGTCCTGTGCCCAGTGTGACGAGATTTCTGCCATCTGACTGTCACCTGGAACAGCCTAAAGACGGGAGGCGGGGAAGCAGCCCGGCAGCAGGGCAGGGAGAGGACTGCACTGGGCGCTGCCCTGCAGAGTTTGGCAGGACAGTCGTTGTGGTGTTTGGGGGTGAGGGCGGTACCACAGAAGGAGCAGAGCCAGAGGCGTCTTGAAAGCCCCCTGCCCAAGAGGACCACCTACCAGGCATGGTAACCTTGACGGAGGAGCCAAGAGGGTCTCTCGGAGAAACAGGGGCCCCGAGGCAGTTGGGGGAGCGGCCTGATGCCGGATTTTTCCCCAAGCCAGGGCCTCCAGTTCTGAGCCCAGGCTGGCCGACACCTGACCGAGGCCTTGTGAGCCCCTGAGAGAGAGCCCATCTGAGGCTGCCCGGGCTTCTGCTTGCGGAACTGGGAGATGCTGAAAAGTGGTGAATTAAGCTGCTGCGTTGTGGTCATTTGTTACATGGCCTGAGAAAACCGACACAGCTCTGGGGGCTGCTGTGGAGATCCTGAGGCTCTGTGAGGCTGAATTTGGAGAAGAAAGAGAGCTGTGTGCAGCCGGGTCTCCACTGTAGCCTCCCCCTTACTGTTTATAGCAAAGCAACCCTCAGCCAGGGCCTTCAAGACAGCTGACCACCAATTACATGGCTTGGCTTGGCTTGGCCCTAGCTCCTGTGTCACTAGCAGACATCATCTGTAAGAGAAGCGGGAGTTGGGGGGAGTGGTCCCCTGTGCAGTGGCATGAGGGGCCTGTGGCCCGGCCAGAGCAGTGCAGCAGGACAGGGGCCAGGCCCTGGGGTCTTCCCCAAAGTGCGCAGTAAGAGTCTGCACGGCGGGCCCCGTCCTCCTGCTCCAGGGTCTGTGAGGGGGGAGGGCAGGCTCTTGCTGCAGGAGGAGGAAGTCGGAGGGGCTCCTGGATGCGGTTTGCCTGTGGGTTTACACGTTTATAAACATAAACTATGGGCCCGAACTCCAGTTTGGAGGCGGCCTCAGTAACCCCAGGAGAACAAAAGCCACCTCTCATCCAGGCTGAGGGCCTGCTGTCCCGGAGGCCCTGTGCAGGCAGAATCCGTGATGGCATCTGACCCCGGCACAGGCCCACTCAGGAAGGAGGCCTACATTGAGCCTTGCTGTTGGCGTCTGGCCGCTGCCTGGGAGGTGACATTTGTCCCAAGCACTGCCTACCAGATGCCCCGCCCACCCTGTCCGAGCCCTGCTCCCGGGCCTGCAGCTGACAGGGAGCTGGGAGGTGGGTCTAGGGAGACCCAGTCCCTGGAGCTGGACGCAGAGAAGGCAGCAGGTACAGCCCAGGTCCCTTCATGGCCCAGAGCAGGAAGGGGCGTCAGCAGGCTCTTCTGTGAAGGGCCCAATGGTGAGTTGTTTAGGCTTTGCTCGCTGTACAGTCTCCAGAGCAGCCGCTCAGCTTCAGTGCCACAGACGCAGCCACAGACAGACGCAGATAAACGCATGGGACAGTGGAGTGTGGTGAACCTCCCACCCCCAAGGTCATGGCACTCTGTCAGCAGTAGTCCTGGGTCCCATCTCCGGGACAGGTCGAAAGGGCATCCCCACCCTCTGTCCCCAGGGCGGGAGGCTGACGTCACCACAAAGGAGGCTCAGCCCCGGCCAGCCCCAGGGTCATGTCCATCACATTCGGGGGAGCTTGGCCCCGAGCCCCAAGAGTCAATGCTGACATGCTCAGGGAGCCACCTGTGGCCACAGTGCCCAGGAGGGCGTCCAGGTGAGCCACGGGGAGGCTCAGAGACCTGGGCCCATCCTCAGCTCCGGGCATCCTCCTGCCAACTGGCCGTGACCGTCTCCGCCCTCCCAGGGCAATAGAGGAGATACGTGCAGATGCTTGGCCAGGGTCTCGGGCTGTCGTGGGGGGCACAGTTACATCCAGGGGGTGCAGTGTGGGAGGGTGGGAGGGCTCTGGGAAGGGGCCTGGAGTGGCTGTACCTCTTTCCCATCTGGGAACCCGTGTTCCCCTGCAGGTGTGACGAGAGCTGCTTGAGCTGTGAAGGCTCCAGCAGGAACTGCAGCCGGTGTAAGACAGGCTTCACACAGCTGGGAACCTCGTGCATCACCAACCACACGTGCAGCAATGGTGAGCATGGGTGGGTGACCGCCCTGAGCTACCTCGGGGCTGCCCCAGGCAGAAAAGAAAGGAAAAGAAGATGCAGGGACCGCAGTCCCTTGGACAGCCCTGTGGCCCCTCCTCTCAGTGACCACTTGGCTCTCCCCTGGGCCTCCTCCCTTCCCTTTAGGCCTCTCACATTGACCAGAGAGGCATCTCCACCACCAGCGCAGCTAGTGCGGGTTGGTCCGTTGAGTAACTCTTACAAATGATTCTGTTCTCGTACCGTTCCCACTCTCCTGCCATAAGCCCAAGGTGGCCTGGGTGTGGTGACATGCGTTAGGGGAGGCCAGACCTTGGAGGTCAAAGTCAGGAGGCCTGAAGGCTCTCAGCCTCCCTGAACATGTGTCAAGGCCCGCGTGTCCATGGGAAGGACCTGCCTCTGTGCTGTGGGAGAGCCCTGGTGCTCTAAGCCGACAGAGAGAGGCAAGGATGGACTGTGAAAACAGGATCTCAGAGGAGACCAATTTGGGGATTCTGGGCAAGAGAAAGTTTGGCAGAGGACTCTGGCCTGGAGACCCAGTGCAGGGGCCGTGGGCAGACGTGCCATGGCGAGAAGGAGCCTCCATGGCTCAGCAAGCCTAGGGAGGAGCAGCCTGGGGCTGGCTCTGGGCACTGTGAGCAGGCAGGCGTGCAGGAGAGGGTAACCGCCAGTGCCATGCTGTCCGTGGGCACGGAGCTGGCACCGGCCCCGGCCTGGCAGAGCGTGAAGCCCGCAGAGAGCACCCTGGGCACGCCCTGTGGACCACAAGGTGGTTTTCTTGGCTTGCAGAATTATGTCCCTTCAAAGGCCAGGAAGCTCCTGATTTAGGAAGCCACCTCCTTGGGTTATGTATCCAGCCCGAGAAAGTGAGGCTGTCCCCGGGGGGGGGGGGGGC
>NW_006778810.1:268780-291383 GCF_000442215.2 Lipotes vexillifer
TTTTTCCCCCGCCAAAGAAAGGGGGGCTCCCCCGGGGGGGGGGGGGGTCTCCCAGTTCCCATAAATGGCAACATCCTCAAAAGCCAGCTGCCGCGGGGAGGGGCCAGCCTCCATGGCTCTTCCCTTCCCCCTCAGCCTTTCCCTCTTGGTCACCCCCTTCCTCCCCCATTTGGGATGTCCCGGGATCATGGCGTAGCCTCCATCCTGCCCCTGCCAGGCCTGACCCCATCTTCCTCCCAATTCCCCCAGCACAGCTGTCCTGGAAGAGGAACGGGAACCACAAGGGCTCCCTGGCACAGCCCAGGTGTCCCCAGGCCCCGCCCACTCCCCTGCCATCCCGAGTCTGCTTTTGTCTCCCAGACTCAGCTCTGGCCTCTGCTGCGCCAGGCCCGCCACACATCACGGGGGTGACTGGGAGGGCTGCCGCCCCCGCTCCCACTATGTCCCCAGCAGAGTGGGGTGATGGGAACAACCCTGACTGGCCCCCAAATCTGACGTGTCCCTCCTTTCTCCTTCCCGGGGGCCCAGCCGATGAGACCTTCTGCGAGATGGTCAAGTCCAACCGGCTCTGCGAACGCAAGCTCTTCATCCAGTTCTGCTGCCGCACCTGCCTCCTGGCTGGGTAGGGGCGCCCGGCCGCCTGCACAGGGCAGGGCCCCTCCTGTCTGTCCATCCACCTTCCTCCAGGCTGTCGGCCAGAGTCCATTTCAGGAGTGGTGCCCTGCATCTGACAGCTTTATCTCCCCAGGAGCGAGGTCCTTCTGCGGCATCTCTGGGTGCCCAGGCCAGGTGGGTGAGGGCTTCGAGGAGGTGTCAGCGATGTCCTCTCACACCCTGCTTGCTGGCTCCATTATTCTGGCTAACTCACAACGGGAACAGAACGAATTCCAGGAATCCACAGCTCCGGCTTCAGAGCAGCTTCTGGGACCATAAGTTTACTGAATCTTCGAGACCAAAGCAGAAAGGCAGGATGCTTGGTGCATTGCTTTTCTCCTTGTGCTTTTGGGCAGCCCGCAGACCCCTGGGCTGTGCCCCTGCGTGATGGAGGGCTAAGGGGCATACCTGTTCATCTGCCTGCCACAGTCTGGGGGATGGTTTGGTCAGACTGTAAATAAAACAGATTTCGGGGGCTTCAAACGTGTGACCGCTGGGGATGGAGCATCTATTTCTCCATAATCAGCGACTTCTGAAACTGCAGCCATGGCTTAGGAAGTCTAATCCCAAACGGATGGGTTGGAGGGATCCTCCTTCCTCTGCTGCCCTTTCCTCTGAGGGAGCTGAAGGTCCCTGGTCTCTGCATCCTGTCTGTGTCTCTGGGAGTCTCATGGCCCAGATGAACGGTCACCTCTGCCTAACACAGAGGGTCCCCAGGAGGCATCCCGGGGGCTGGCCAAAAGGTGCCCCAACGACCAAGCAATTCTTCCTACCAAAATGTAAACCCAGCCTGTGAACTGTTAATTGTCTATCGTGTCCCATTTTGTGGAATTGCTTTGAAAATACATTGGCCCTGCTTTTCAGGAGACTTGTTCTTAAGGTGGGCGCCCCTGTGTCTGTGTGTGCTATGAGCCTAACGACACGGCTGGATTTATTTTTGCCAAACCTGTGTGGGTATTTTATAAGCTACGTGTTCTAATTTTTACCAATGTTAATTATTTTGACAAATATTTCATATATTTTCATTGATATGCACAGATCTGCTTGATCAAGGCCCTTAAATATGGGAGTAACATTTGCCTTAAATTTTTTCGAGCTCGTTCGCCATTCCGTCCTGCTCCCCTCTTTGACTGTAACACGTTTGAGAAGTCCCCTGTCAGCTGGGGGGGAGCCCAGCTGTTGTTTGTTGAATCCACAACTCCAAAAATGAAATCCACAAAGCAAATACAGTGTTAACCCTAAATTAATAAAAGAGTTAACATTTCATGGCAAAGGAGCCTGTGTTTCTTCCCAAGGCACAACGTTGAAACGTGGGTACTGGCCAGTGTGTGAAATGGCTTTATGTGTGCTTTTATTTCAAGGTCTTTGAGCTTTAGCAAATAATGCTGCAGCAAAGTCGTGGGAGAATCCCAAAGTTCCAGCTCCAGGGTGTCCTTTGGCAAACAGACCCTCTTCAGGCCACAAAAGCCCAGACTGCAAGCCTCTTCACCTAGCTGCGAGTGTGATTTCATTAGGTTACAGCTTGTCTTCCGCACAGTGGCTGAAATCCCCGCACCTGTGGGCTCCGCGCTGCATGGGATTTTTACCCTGGCCTCTCTATGAGGTCAGAGTTGTACTTACTAGGAGTCCTTTGTCTGCAAATATAGGAAATGCACCAACTACAACTGACTTGGGAAAAGACAAAAGTGGGGGAGGGCCGTTGTTTTGGGATTCCAGGGTTGTTTCAGAATTTCAGGAAAGGTGCAGCCGGGGCTTGGGAGCCCTGGGACCAGCATTAAGTGTCACCTGGACCCTCTTCTCATTGCAGCAGTGCCTCCTCTCTGTCCACTTGACGGGACAAATGACAAGACCACTCAGAGCTCCCAAGGAAAACTGGTGCCCATCCAGCCCCCTCTGAACAAGATTTCTGAATCTGCTCCGGGCCCGGGTTCGTCTGCCTTGCATCCATGTTTGACCGGTTCCACCAGTTCTGGCCACAGGGACACGTGGCCCCGGAGCCCTTCCGGTGACCACGTGGCCGGAGGTGGGGAGCAGCGTGCAGCTCTCGGAAAGCGGGGGAGGCCATGTGACCCGCCAGCTAGCTGCCGCCACAAGCAGGACTTGGCCCGAGTTGTCAAATGTGACGTAATGAAGGACTGAGTGAGTGTGTTTGGGAGACAGTAGCCAGGACTGGGCAGAATATCAGTAAGAATTCAACCTCCACCAGGAGCCTTGATTGAATTAAAACCAGCAACTTGCTAAGCACCTCTGGTGCGGGGCACCATTTTAGCCCCTAGAGCTTTTTGTCCACTGAGAATTCATGGTTTAACATGTTTGCAACTGAACCAGAAATCAAGTCCTGTTATTACCAAAGGACACCACCTACAAGAAGGCCAGTGGGCAGCACATACCCGCCCGGCAGTGACTGGGCCAGCCTGTCCCGGGGCTGGTGAGTGCAGCACGGAGTTGAGAAGGTGTTCACAAAGGCTTAAGAACCAATCACCCCCTTGTTAAAAGGGACTGACCACATAAAATGCCTGTTTGCAAATGGTCTGACCTTAAGATTATCTGGACTCTGTTGGGGCAGGACACGTCTATGGATTTTGTTTTGCATGATGGACTCGTGGGGCACGTCCTCTAAACCCCTCATTTCACAGACCGAGGCTCATAGAGCTGAAGGGACTTGTCTGGGGCCGCCCACTGGCGAGGGTGCTCCATCGCATGGCCCGGGAGGGAGGCCGGCTCTTGGCAGGAGGGATGGTCACTTCTGCAGCTCGCCAAACATGGCCACAACGCATTCATTTTAAACTGTCTTCATTGCCAGGGGATGACATTTTTCTGACCTTGTCCCCAAAGTCTTTGGCACCTCACAGTGGTCCCCAGATGCATGTCCCTATCCCTCCCAGGCCACTGCTGATTTTATACGTTGTACCTCTTCAAAGGGCTGGGGAGAATTGCACTTTTTACAGGAGATGCACTTATAGTGGGAAGGAGGAGGGTGAATGGAGCTTTAAGTACAAAACGGTGGGGGGCGGTGGGGGCAACATAGTCTAAATGTGGCCAATGGTGCAGTTCCCTTGAACTTGGGGGACTGCCATTCATTGCATTTAAATCATTGATAATGTGGCTGGAGGAGCCTTAAGCCTGTAAGCTTGGGGCACACTGGGGCCCCTGGGAGCAGGTGAGGGGTGGAGGTTTAGATCACAGGACGCAAAGGGGAAGGAGGTGGAGAAGTGAAGTAAAAGGAAGGTTATTTTAATAAGAACAAGCAAGGGTGATGGAAAGTAATACACCATAGCCATTCTCTGGCATTGTAAGGTTCTGCCCAGCCAGCTGAGAGGCAGCTAGGGACCGACTGTCATAAGAAAGGAGTTTGCATCCTGTCCCAGACTTCTCGGCTGCTTTCCTTTGTGAGCCAAGGCTTTATCCATCCTGCTGGTTGTCTCAGGCTGTCCTGACGCCCCAGGCTCTGCGGCTTGTCTGTGCACGGAACAGCACCCCCCTACGTGGCACAGCAGCTCCTACCACCCAAAGCTGCCCGCCCTGGGCACCCCCCACTCTGTATCAGCTACACTAAGGGTGGTCCTGTTGAGCAGATGGGCACCAGCGTGCCCAGAGCAGAGCACATCTCATTGCAAAGACAGTGGTTCTCACCCAGGGGGTGATTTTTGTCTCCCTGGAGACGTCTGTACTGACATCTAGTGGGTAGAGGCCAGGGATGCTGCTAAACATCGTGGAATGCACAAGACAGTCCCCACAGCAAAGAATTATCCAGTCCCCAAAGGTCAACGGTGCCAAGGAGGTTGAGAAACCCTAGCCAAGAGAAATGAAATCAAAAAAGAAAACCTATTCTCAACTTCCTAGAGATACCCTAAAATGAATAAAACCAGCTATAGCTTATGTCCCTGTTTGTGAGCTGAAGCAAGGGAAACCCGTACTACTTTCCTTTTTTAAAGTAAAGAAATAAACCCTTCTGTTTTTTGTTTTGTTTTGTTTTGTTTTTGTTTTTTAACATCTTTATTGGAGTATAATTGCTTACCCTTTTGTTTTTAATTGAATAAGAGAAGGGCTTGTCAAATCAGCTCTCTGGTCTAAGGACTCCACCTGGTGGTTCTCTCAGGAATGAAGTGAAGTTTGGATTGTTTATTTTGAAACAATCACAAGGCAAAATTACAGAAAAGTTGCAAGTACAGTACAAAGAAATGTTTTCCTGAACAATTTGAAAGTAAATTACCGATGTAATATCCTACCACCTCCTAAATACTTTAAATTATTTCCTATAAACAAGGATCTTCTCCTACATAACCATGGGAATCAGGAAACTGGTATATTCCTACCATCGATCCTCTGACTGGATTCAAGTCTTGCCAGCTGTCCTGATAATGCCCTTAGCAAAAGGGTCCAATTTAGATCACAGTCTACATGTACTCATCAGGGCTCTAGCCTTCAATCTAGAACAGTTCCTTGGTTCTTTGACTTTCATGACCTTGAACCTTTTAAAGATGACCGGCCAGTTATTTGTAGGCTGTCCCTCAGTGTGTGCTTGTCTGAGGTTTCCTCATAATTTCCATTCAGGTCAAGCGTCTTTGACATGAGTCTCTCTGAAGCCATGCTGTGTTCTTGTCATTGCATCCTATTATTAGGTGATACAAGACTTTGACTTGTTCCATTATTGGTGGTGTTAACTTTGATCAGGTGATGAGGGTTCCGTCCCCTACGCACCCCCGCCCGCAGGCTATGAAGTGATGCCTGCTAAAGGATGTTCACTATCCAACATTGTGCTGATGATCCCAGCCAAAGCAATAGGGCAAAAAATAAAGAACTGGTATAAGACTTGGAAAGGTAGAAATAAAACGTTCATTATTCTCAAAGAGCAGGGTTAGGCATGTAGAAAATCCAAAAGAACAGTTATAGATTAATGATTTGAATTAGTAAATAACTTGAGCAAGACTGCTGCATACAATGCCAGTATCAATTGTATTTCCACTGTAAATCAACTGTATTTCAATATACCAGCACTCAATGATTAGAAAATGGAATTTTTAAAATAGAAGCTACTGTTTACAATAGCATCAGAAACTATTAAATAACTAGAATAAATCTAGTAAAAGAGGTATAGGACCTCTACACAAAAGCTATAAAACACTAAGAGAAACCAAAGAAGATCTAAATAAATGTTTATGGATTGGAATACTCAATATTGTAAAGATAAGAATTCCCTTCAGGGACTTCCCTGCTTGCACAGTGGTTGAGAATCCACCTGCCAATGCAGGAGACACGGGTTCGATCCCTGGTCCAGGAAGATCCCACATGCCGCGGAGCAACTAAGCCCATGCGCCACAACTACTGGATCCTGCGCTCTAGAGCCCGGGAGCCACAACTTCTGAGTCCACGTGCTGCAACTCCCGAAGCCTGTGTGCCTAGAGCTCATGCTCCACAACAACAGAAGCCACCGCAAAGAGAAGCCCATGCACCGCAACGAAGAGTAGCCCCTGCTCACCACAACTAGAGAAAGCCCGCACGCAGCAACGAAGACCCAATGCAGAAAAAAAAAAAAAAAAAAAAAACCCTTCATCCACAGATCCAATACAATATAAATCAAAGTATGGGTTCTTTTTTAGATACAAGATTTATCTAAAATTTCTATTAAAACGCAAAGGGCAATAATAACCAAGACAATGTTGAAAAACAAAGTGGCTCTTTTTTTGAGGCGAATATCAAGTTTTAAAATAGAGCTTAGGGCTCCCCTGTTGGCGCAGTGGTTGAGAGTCCGCCTGCCGATGCAGGGGACATGGGTTCATGCCCTGGTCTGGGAAGATCCCACATGCCGCGGAGCGGCTAGGCCCGTGAGCCATGGCCGCTGAGCCTGCGCCTCCGGAGCCTGTGCTCTGCAACGGGAGAGGCCACAACAGTGAGAGGCCCGCGTACCATAAAAAAAAATAGAGTAAAATAGATCTTATTATTATAAAGACAGTAAGATGGTATGCAAAAATAGGCGACTAAACCCATGGAACAGAATAGCTAGTCCAGAAGTAAATCCTCACATATTTAGACATTTGATTTATGAAAAAGGTGGCACTGTAGCACAATGGTGAAAGGATGGGCTTTTCAATAAATGGTGCTGGATTAACTGAATACCCAGATGAGGAAAAAATATATCTTGATCCCTACCTCAGAGTATGTATGAAAATCTATTCCAGACAGATTGCAAATCCAAATGTGAAAGGGGAAACAAGCTTTTAGAAGAAAAGATTTATAATTTTGGCATAGGCAAAGATTTCTTAAAGAGGACTCAAAAGACATTAACCATATAGGGAAAAGTTCATATATTAGACTATGTTAAAATTAAGAACTTCTGTTCACCAAAAGACAGCATTAACAGAGTGAAAAGGCCACAGAGAGAGGGAAGATAGTTACTGTACTTTTATCTCACAAGGACTTCTATCCAAAAAAAACACCTACAAATCAGGAAAAAAGGACAGCCCAATAGAAAACCAGACAAAACACCTAAACAAACACTTCACAAAAGCTAATTAAATGGACAATAAACATATATTTTTTAAAGTTCTCAGCTGTGTTAGTAATCAGAGAAATAGAATGAAAACCACAATGGGATACCACTACCAACCCACCAGAATGGCTAAACTTAAAAAGACAGGCGATACCAAATGTCAGTAAGGAGTATAAACTGGTACAACCACTTTGGAAAATTAGTAGTATCTACTTAAGCTGAAAGTAAGTAAACCCTTTGGCCCAACAATTCTATTTCCAAGTATATATCAGTATATGTGTTCACGTAAAGATATATATTATAATGTTAGTAGGTGCACTATTTATAATAGCTCCAAACTGAAAATTACCCACATGCTCATCAACAGCCGAATAGACAAACTGTGGAATATTCACACAGTGAGAAACTATATAACAATGAGAATAAATGAACTACATCTACACACAAACAGGTTAAGCAAGAGATGCATAAGGTACAATTTCATTTTGCATAAATACAAAACTAGGCAAAGCCAATCTCCGCAAGATGTTAGATTAGTGGTTACCATTGGGGCAAGGGTGTGGCTGCAAGAGGGCAAGAGGAGTGCTTCTGGAACGTGCAATCTCCTGTTCTTGATCTGGATGTCAGTTGCTTGGGTGTGTGTAGTTTGCAGTCTGCTGCATGTATGTCATGCTTCAATAGAAAGTTCAAAAGGAATCAATTCCAGGGGAATTGGAGAGCTAACTGTGAAGGATAAAACAACTGAGCCTCCAGTAGATAACACAGAAAAACATTTTGGAGATGAGGGAAGATTTCTCAAACAAGACACACACGTGCATACATATACACATAAGCTGAACTATGTAAAAATTAGAAACTTCTGGTCATTAAACAACACCTTTTCATTAACAGTGAAAAGGTCAGTAAGCAGAAAACCCTTTCTGGGTCCCAGACCTACATGACCATAGTAAAAGTGTCCCCCCAAGATAGGACAAAAGACACTGTCAATGGGCAGGGCTTCCTGAGCTAAGAAGTTCTTCTGATGTCTGTTCTTGAATCGGACAATTTGAAGGCTTGTTTCTTTTTCAAAATGGGAGAGGCAGTCACATTTCTTATCCTTTTGATTCAACTTACAGCCCAGATCATGATTTGGTGATTTGGGGAATAAGATGTTTTCCTAGACCAAACTGGATTATAATGAGGATGTATATAGGACAGTATTTCCACTCCCTGTGAGGTCTTTGGTATTTAAGCAGTTTTAACCAAAAAAATAATAATAATAATAATAAGTGAAAGGTAAACCAGAGTATACTCATATCCAGAATATATAAAGAAATCCCATAATGAATAATAATAATAATAAAAGGCAGACAACCCAATAGAAAAAGATGGGCAAAGACTTGAATGGGCACTTTGCAAAAGATCTCAAGAGTGGACAACATATACAGAAGATCCTCAACTTTATTAGTTATTAGAGAAAAGCAAAGCATTAGTACAATACCACTACACACCCACCAGAATCGTTAAAATTATAAAGACTGACAGTGCCAATGAGGCTGACGTTGGAAGTGATGGAAACCCTAACACACCACTAGAGACTGTGGAAATTATTTCAGCCTCTTGGCAGTGATGGTCAGGCATTATCTATTGATGATACCACATTCTATGTCCCATTAGTTCCACTCCTGGAGAAATTAAGATGCACGTGCATCAGATCCACGCACATGAAAATTTATAGCAGCATTATGCAGAACAGCCCCAAACTGGAAACCCTAATGTCCATGAACAGCAAAATGGATAAGTTATGGTGTGAGAGACACAATGGAATTCTATACAACAGCAAGTAAACAAACCTCTGCTGCCTGCAACCTGGATGGATTCCAGGCACGACACAGAGCCGAAGAAACCAGGCACAAAACCAGATTGCATGAGTCTATATCAAAAGCAAGCGAAACTAATCTATGGTGTTGGATTCGCAGTTGCCCTTGGGAGGGGTGAGGGGGGCAGGTTTTCCGAATAGTGCTCGTTTAGGAGGCCGGCGGCGGCCACGCGGGTGTGCTCACTCTGCTGCAGATTTCTGATCTGCGCGCTTTCCTGTGTACCAGGCTTCAACATGAATATCTAATTGTCTGTAGAGCACAGGCCTAACCACAAATTCGACCGGGGCGGGCGACCCAGCCCGTCCTCATCTGGTAGGCCGGGGGCCAAACTCCGGGACCCATCACTGGACCCACGGGTGGAGTGAGGACAGTCACAGCCTCCCTTTCACCTCACGGTGCACTGATGCACGAGAAAGTTCCCTTTGGGGGCTTTCACATTTTGTTAACTTGCGGACACAGCTGTCTGGACTCGGGGGCCCTGCAGACCGCGGCGGTGCCAGAGGAACGGAGCCAGAACCAGAGCGGAGCCCGAGCCCGGGGGCGTGGCTCCTCGATTGCTTCGGCCTGGACGCCGCTCAGCCCGCGCACGCCGGCGGCGATTGGTGCTGCCTGGCGCGGGCGCGGGCGCGGGCGCGGGGCATGCCGGGGCGTCGGTGCGGCGAGAGGAGCGGGCGGCGCGTTGGGCGGGAGGTGGCAGGATGGTGAAACTGACGGCGGAGCTGATAGAGCAGGCGGCGCAGTACACCAACGCCGTGCGGGACCGCGAGCTGGACCTGCGGGGTGAGTCGGACGGGTGCGGGCGGTCCGGCCTCCCCGCCCGCCAGGCGGCCCGGCCTAGCCGCGTGCGCCAGGGCTGGAGCGTGGCGGCGGCTTGCGTCCCGGGCCCCCAGCCGGGCTGGGTCCCGCTGTCGTCGGCGAAAAGCCGTCCCTGGGCCCTTCCGAGGCGTCCCTCACCCCAGCTCCTCCCCGCACACACGGGGCCTCCGCGAAGCTCCGGTAGGACCGCGGGCCTGTGCCGGGCCAGCCGGGCGGGCTTCGCGGCCTGAGCCGCTGCGGGGCCGGGAAATACACGATCTAGCGGTTGCGACACTCGTGCGGAGCGAGACGCGTTAACTTGCTGTCGTGAGAGTGTAGACAGGGTAAGGGAGTGAGGAGACGAAGTACGGGACAAAAGCGATTGTCTTCCCGATATTTGCCCCTCATTGGCTTCAGTCGTCTTTTCCCCTTTTACCAGAACATTGCAAAGAGCGGACTGTCGGAGCGAGGCTGGCGCTGCCCGGTGCCTGCGGAAGGGTCGCGGAAGACCCCAAACTGTTAGGTTCCTGGAGTGATTTCCGCCTCGGCGTGCAGCTCGTCAGCATTTTAAGGGGCGGCTTCTCCGGGGATAAGATAATCAGTCTTGGCCTGAGATTCGCTCCCACGGAGAAAGCGCGGTCGCCGGAGCAGCACGGCTGCTTGCTTTTTTGTTTGCTGACAAAGCCCAGTACTTTCGTTTTGTTGAAACTAAGTTTCTTAGAGAAAGGTTCAACTCAGGTGTAACCGACCGCTTTCACAGTCTTGGCACAGGTGATCCCTGCCTTCTCTCTGAGTCTGAAGTGCACCCCAGCGTTGAGGAGTCTTGTTTTGGTGCAGCACTTACTTTGATGTAGCCCTTACAGCTCTGCACTGTGTACTTTCACCTTGGCTCGTTTAACTTCTTTTTTTCTCCGAGCACTTAGCATAATAATTATGCCCGTGTTAGACAAATCAGGGAGTATTTGAGTTGTCCACAGGGTGATTACTATTGTGTGTGAACTATTGACTTTCAACTCTGGGTTTGAGCTGGGGGAGGTGAAGTAAGGGGGAACTGTCATGATATCATGAAGACATCCCAATGAGTTCTAGGAATCGGGCCTGTGGGATGCAAAAGAGGTTGAGGGCTGTTGTCCACCATGTGTGAACAACGTTTGGACGCTGGCAGTTAAGCAGCTCACAGCGTAAAGTCCTCTTAGGCCACTTCACTAGCTCTGGGGCCTTGCTTAGAGCAGCATGAGGCACCTTGTAAATATTCTTGAAAACTGTTAGGTACTAGTTACTGCTAGTAAGTATTCTCATCATTACTGCCCTTGTCACCATCGCCATCTTCATGTCCACTGCTAGACTATAAGCTTCATGGCAGCTGGGACTTGTGACCGTCTTGTTCCATGTACTATGTGCCAGTACCCTGGCAGTGGCTGGCAACGGCATAGGTGCTAGGTAAACACTTTTGGAAGGAACATTAGCTGTGAGTACAATTACATGAAATGCTGCTAATGTTTTAGGTGCCTTTTAATTATATTAATACTTGTGTGGGTGTTTCTTTTTCCCTCCTTTTTGCAGGGTATAAAATTCCTGTCATTGAAAATCTAGGCGCTACCTTAGACCAGTTTGATGCCATTGATTTTTCTGACAATGAAATCAGGAAGCTGGATGGTTTTCCTTTGTTGAGAAGACTGAAAACATTATTAGTGAACAACAACAGAATATGGTAATTGTCTACTAGTGGAAAGTAGCTTTCTCCCCCTAGAGTAAATGTTGCAGAGTTCCCTGAAGAAGTTGCAGTATATACTGCCAGTTAAACCTACATATTTCTTTTTTTTTCTTTTTAACCTACATATTTCTTAAATGGAAAATGAGCTGCACTTGTCTCATACAGATCCAGAGATTAATTTGTCATTGGTCTAGTCTTATTTACATTTATTCAGAAATCTTGTGTGTATATATATATGTTCATGGTAAGTTTCTAATTTAAGTTAAAAACGTGCTGCTTTGTACATATTTTGGTTGATTTCTAAAATAATAATTAAAATTATCAGAGGGGTCATATTAAAGAGATAACAAAATTCAACAATTATATTTTTGACTGAACATCTCATTCTACCTCAAATCCTCTGCTATTTGTTTTTCTTTAACTGCAGCTGATTTTTAGAATATTGCTTATTGAAATTAAGATTTTTTTTTTGACCCACGTTCAACATCTCTGTAAATTTTGTTGGAGAAAAGTTATTAAAGGTCTATAGACAATGTCTTTAAGAAGTTCTGGGTGTTGAGTTGCCTTTTTTTAATAGGTGAATTTCTCATGAGTTAACTATTCTGTTGTGGTTTGGTTGGTGTATCTTGTGCTTGAGCTGTGAATACAGAACCACTTGTATTTCTGTGCTACCTGCACACAAGTCCTGAGATGAGCAAAGTAAGTCTATTTACACAGGACTTTCTCTTCATCTTAGGTCTTATTAGATAGTGTAGCAGTGGAAAGAGCCCTCGGCAGCTTTCAGGAGGCATTTCAGGAGGCATGGGTTTTAAAATCATCCCACTTCTGTGACCTCAGACAAGTTTCCTCTTTGTGCCTCATTTTCCTTCTGTTAGAGTGTTGAAAGAAAGATCTCTAAGGTTCTTCCCACTTTGAAGTCCTCTGGGCAAGGGCTTAGATGAAGTTGTTAGCTTACTTAATTTACTTTCATTAAGATTTTTTCTTTTTATTTTAGCCGTATAGGTGAGGGACTTGATCAGGCTCTGCCCTGTCTGACAGAACTCATTCTCACCAACAACAGTCTTGTGGAATTGGTAAGTTGAACAGGGGAAAAACGTATTTGTAGGGAGGAGTTAAAGGTACTACATGCCTTTTATAGAAAACTTGGAAAATACAGAAAATTATCTCATCATCCTTTTTATTTTCTTAATTAATTCAGGAAATGGGCCTTTTTTGGTTATGTGTTGCAAATATCTTCCCACTCTCTAGCTCACCTTTTGACTCTCTTAGGGTCTTGATAGAGAAGTTCCTAATTCAAGCATAATCCATTTCATCAGTCTGTTGTTATTAGTACTTTTGAGTTCTGTTAAGCTTCCCCTACCCCAGGCTCATAAAGAAACTCACATATTCTATTTTCTAGAATCACAGTGTCCAGTATGGTAGCTATTAGCCACAAGTGGCTACTTTGAATTAAGATATACTAGAATATAAAATACACTACAGACTCTAGAGAGTTAGTACAAAAAAAAAGAATATAAACTATCAATATTTTTTTTAAACTGACATTGAAATGGTAATATTTTGGAAAATAGGTAAAACAATGTATTATTAAAATTAGTTTCTCCTGTTTTAATGTCACTAACTAGAAAATTACATATGTGACATACATTAAATTTTGTTGGAGAGTTTTATTCAAGAAATTATTGTTTTACTCCACATTTAGATCAACGATCCATTTGAAATCTGTTTTCTCTTTTTTAAAAAAACATTACACTTTATTTTTTATAAATTTATTTATTTATTTTATTATTTTTGGCTGCGTTGGGTCTTCGTTGCTGCGTGTGGGCTTTCTCTAGTTGTGGCGAGCGGGCTTCGCATTGCGGTGGCTTCTCTTGCTGTTGAGCATGGGCTCCAGGTGCACGGGCTTCAGTAGTTGCGGCTCACGGGCTTAGTTGCCCCTCAGCATGTGGGATCTTCCTGGACCAGGGCTCGAACCTGTGTCCCCTGCATTGGCAGGTGGATTCTTAACCACTGTGCCACCAAGGAAGCCCCTGAAATCCAGTTTCTTATAAGATAGGGGGCAAGTTTCATTTTCTCTATTTGGATATGATTATTTTTATGCTTTTTAAATTTCTGCTCTGTGTATAATTTTTAACAAAATTGAGCTTATACTATACATTGTTTTGCAACCTAAATTTCTCACTTAAATACTGGATGTTGGGCTTCCCTGGTGGCGCAGTGGTTGAGAATCTGCCTGCCAATGCAGACGACACAGGTTCGAGCCCTGGTCTGGGAAGGTCCCACATGCCAGGGAGCAACTGGGCCCGTGAGCCACAGTTACTGAGCCTGCGCGTCTGGAGCCTGTGCTCCGCAACAACAGAGGCCGCGATAGTGAGAGGCCTGCGCACCGCGATGAAGAGTGACCCCCACTTGCCACAACTAGAGAAAGCCCATGCACAGAAATGAAGACCCAACACAGCCATAAATAAATAAATAAATAAATACATTGTGTATTATTAAAAATAAATAAATAAATAAATAAATAAATACTGGATGTTTAAGTTCATATGATATAACTTGATTTTAGGTTATTATGCACATAACCCCTCCCTTCCCTATTTCCCTGATTGTTCCTTTCCTGGTGGACGAGGTCTATAAGCTTCTTTCAGATTCCCAAAGGAGTACTTGACTCCAAAAGTAAGAAAGCACTGATCTGAGGGCATGTCCTTTCTAAACTATATGAGGTATGTGCGTTCACAGGGAATGTGTGGCATGATGGGGGCAGTATATTCTGTGTGTTGTAATTGTGTTTAAAGCTGTTTGCAAAGATGAAGGCTGTTTGTCCTATCAGTCACCGAAAGAGGTGTATTAAAATCCTACATGATAGTGGATTTGACTGTTTCCATGGAGTTCTGTCGATTTTAGTTTTATATATTTTTAGGTTATTTTATTTGATATATCCAAATTTTATGTATCTTACTGATGAAATAAACCTTTTATGTGTGGCAACCCTCTTTACAGCTTATTAGTGCTGTTTTACCCTGGTTGTCTATTTTATCTGCTGCAGTATACCAAAACAAGCTTTCTTTCAATTAGTATTTGCGTAATCATTTTTTTCATCCAAACTTTACATTGTTTTTCTGTACTTATATTTTAGATTTGTCTCTTGAAAACAGCATATGATAGGATTCTTTTTTTAAATCCAGTCTGAAGTCTGACTTTTAAATGAAATAGTCTAGTTATGTTTAATGTAATTACTGGTACATTTGAGTTTGTCTTCTTTCTTTTCTAGAATTTTTTATTTGTTGCATCTATCTGCAATTTTTTTTCTCTCCTGTATTGCTCGCTCTCTCTTTTTTTGGCATTCCACTTCTCCTTCTGATAGTTTAGAGATTAACTAATTATTAAATAGACTCTGTTTCTATTCTTAGCATCCTAGGAATTAGCACACCCATATTTATCCAAGTGTAAAGCAGTTAACCAGCACCTGTACCTCCTGAATAATGCGGCACCTTAACCATCTCACCGCCCCCCTGCCCCCCGTGAAGACGTCACTGTGTTTTGCACAGTCCGTATGTGTGTCTGTGTGTGTGACTAAAGTTACCGTTCTTCCTTTCTTTTGGTTATGGCAACTTTATTGAAGTATGATGGACAAATGAAAATTATATATGTTTAAGGTTTACAGTGTGAAATTTGATATATATATATATATACATTGTGAAATGATTACCACAGAGTAACATATTCACCACTTCACCTAGTTACCTTTTTGTGTGTGCAGTGAGAATACTTGAGATCTACTTTTTTATCATATTGAGTACACCATATGTTATTTTTAACTATAGTCACAATGTTGTACCTGAAATCTCTAGAACTTATCTTATAACTGAAAGTTTGTGCTCTTTAATCAATAGCTCATCTCCCCTTTCCTCCACCCCCCAGCCTCTGGTAACCACCATTCAACTCTGTTGCTGTGAGTTGGACTTTTCTTGAGATTCCACATAAAAGTGAGGTCAGGCAATATTTGTCTTCCTTTGTTCCTTTTTGGATTGTTCTTTAGATATCCTTTAGTGATGGCGTGCCAGTAGCAAGCTTTAGAGCTCCCTCCCATGCTGTTGTGAGGTATTCTGAGCACCTGGCTGTGTTGCCCTCCCCTGCTTTTACTTGTACTTTTTTCCTCATTGTCCCTCTTGGCCCTGTCCCACTCAGTTCAGATCTGTTCTAGCAGTTTCTCCTCCGTGTGGGGCTTTGTTCTGGAAAGGGCACAGTTTCTGGTGGAGTGAAGTCCCAGATTGCTCGAGCCCTTCAGGCGTCATCACACACTCAATGTGTTCATTATTGGGACTTGCCTATCCTTTGCCTGTCCTTTCTCAAACTGGGTACCTGTCATTCGCTTTGGAGTTCTTGGGTCTCTTGGACGCCTCTCTGCCTTTCCTCTCTTCTTCCTGTATGGATGTTGTCACCAGGCAAGTCATGTAGCTCTCACAGTAGTTTGTCCTCACTGGCTTCTGTGTTAGGTTTTTGCCAGAGTACCTTTTCATCTAGTTTGCTTGTAGTTGACCGTACGTTTTGGTTTTCCTATCCTTGTGGCACTGTGTTTTATGGCATAATTTGGGAAGATTCAAAAGCTAACCTGCCTTCTTCCCATATACGTTTTTTTGGGTTTTTGGGGGATTTTTTTGCGGTACGCGGGCCTCTTATTGTTGTGGCCTCTCCCGTTGTGGAGCACAGGCTCTGGACGCGCAGGCTCAGCGGCCGTGGCTCACGGGCCCAGCTGCTCCGTGGCATGTGGGGTCTGCCCGGACCGGGGCACAAACCCGTGTCCCCTGCATCAGCAGGTGGGCTCTCAACCACTGCACCACCAGGGAAGCCCAATATATGCGTTTTTTTTAAACTGTACTCCTTGTCCTTGAAAATTTTTTATTTATTTTTTTGCGGTACGCGGGCCTCTCACTGTTGCGGCCTCTCCCGTTGCAGAGCACAGGCTCCGGACGCGCAGGCTCAGCGGCCATGGCTCACGGGCCCAGCCGCTCCGTGGCATGTGGGATCTCCCCGGACCGGGGCACGAACCCATGTCCCCTGCATTGGCAGGCGGACTCTCAACCACTGCGCCACCAGGGAAGCCCCTTGTCCTTGAAAATTTTATTTGAAGAGGTTTGGGGACGCCTAGAATAAAGGTGCCTTCCCTCAAAGATAGCATACTCGTGTTGCTCCCAGGCACCAACAGGGAAAACCACCTTACACCAAGATCACGGTTTGAGGTTCCCTATGTGAACAACTTGCTCAAAAGTTACAGCAGTTTTCACTTGCTTTCTTTTCTCAATCACTGCTTTAAGCTCAGTAGTCCTTTTGGACTTGCTACAGGAAACGATTTTTTTTTTTTTTTTTGGTCTCTTATGCTGTTGAGACAGAAACTGTTGTGGCCAAGATATTAAGTTTAAGAAGCTCAAATTTATGAACCAGTGTATTCAGTAGAAATGTACCAAGCATCTGTGATGTGCTAGTGTTGTGCAGTTCTGGGGCAGGAAAAACAAATAAATGCATAAAAGACAAGATCAGTCCTTGCTCCAAAGGCATCCACCATTTCACAGTATCAAAATGGGGTGTGGTATTCGTGTTCTTACCTGTGGCTGTTATTTTACAGGGTGATCTGGACCCTTTGGCATCTCTCAAATCATTGACTTATCTAAGGTATGGAAATTATTTGTGGTGGTGACAATAAAGTTTTTTAAAATAACACCATTACCAGCCTTGATCTTAAAGTCATCAGTACAAAGTACTTTTAAAAAACAAATATTGAAAGTATTTCCTTTGGGCTCTTAAAATTTCCCTAGTGTTAAGTTCTTATGACATTGAAATGTGAAGAATAGTGAACTTTTCCTTACTTCATGGGCTCATTAGATTTTATTAAAATGGACCTCTTGAATGCTGTGCTGTGAACAACATTGGCATTGTATTGTTCCTTTTCTTGTAGTATTCTAAGAAATCCTGTAACAAATAAGAAGCATTACAGACTATATGTGATTTATAAAGTTCCACAAGTCAGAGTACTGGATTTCCAGAAGGTGAAACTAAAAGTAAGTATTACTCTGTTGTAAGTCATTATAGATTGGTGTGTTTTCCTTTATACTTTCGTTACTGACTTTTTAAATGGCCCAGTGATTTTTATCATTGGTTTATAATGAGAATGGGGAGGGGGTGCTAAGTCAATTTTCACATACGGTGTTTATGGTGGGACTTTGAGTTCCTGTTGTCTTGTGTGGGGCTGGCCTTTCTAGAGGTGGCACAGCCTCAGAGCCGCCGTGGGCACTGTCACAGCAGACGGTCTGCTTAGATGCACTCCCTGTGGGGAGTGTAATGTAATCCACGTTTCAGTACCTTTAATTGTTAGAATGATTTTCCCTTTATTGGGGGATTTTTTTTTTTTAACCTTCTTAGTTCCTTGAGAGCCCCTCCTTGAAACTCGGAGAGGGAACTTTCTTCAAGGACCTTCACCAGAAAGGCGACCACTGTGTCTCCTTTTAACTTGAAATTGGCTTCGTGGTATTTTCACCAGCCCACAGTATTCCAGGAGAGTTTTCTTCCATGTTTTCTGAGGAATGCATCTAAATGCATGTGGTATTCCTATTTCCATTAACTGTGTGTGTGGTGTCGCTGTAGGAGCGTCAGGAAGCAGAGAAAATGTTCAAGGGCAAACGGGGTGCACAACTTGCAAAGGATATTGCCAGGAGAAGCAAAACGTAAGATCCGGATATCCAACTTCACTCCACTTCACCTTCAGAAACATTATCTGTCTGGCATTTTGCTTCCTGCAAAATGAAATGAAACACCTGTGACTAATACAGTACTAAATTTGCGTGATGATGATCCATGACCATCAGTGGTCCATGTATCACATGAGATTTCTACCAGATTAGCAGAGCAAATATTTCAGTATTCAGTCTTAGTGTGATATTATATACGTCCTCCTTTCTCTGTAGGAAGATGAACTGGGTGGTGTTTCTGAAGGAGAGAGTTTCTTGTATCAGTTTGTTAACAAAGATAAGATACTACACTGGTTGAATTACTTTCAAAAGCTTTTGAAAGTAAAAGAGAAGCAATTTCTATTGGTCTGGATTTGACAGTTTTGTACTTCCCTCCCCTCCCAAGTTTCAGTCCAGGTGCTGGTTTGCCAACTGACAAAAAGAAAGGTGGGCCATCTCCAGGGGATGTGGAAGCAATCAAGGTAATCATGTGTTAGGATTCTTGGACTGGAGTGAGCTGTTACGGGTTTAGGACACAAAATTATGTAATAACCCAAGTAATAAACACTGCAGATTTTCCCCACAATTGTTAGAATCCAGCTGTATTTTTGTGTAAGGAAAAACTAGCTTAAAGATATCATTTGACCAGGCTTTGACTTGAATTAATTATATGAGCCAGTCAGAGTGGAGGCGACTCTGGTCTTTCTCATTTTCCCAGGATGTGTTTATTTGAACAGTTAATTACCTTTGCATGCTGTCTTAATTTTTACTTTGAAAGATTTGCTACCTGAAAGATCCTGCTTGATGAGAAATCCTAATTTTATAATACTGCCTCCTAAATTATCCAATAGCATAATTCCAAATAGGTACATCAATTAGCTAAGATTTTAGGACACGAGCAGCAATTATTTCCTTTCTTATAATAGGGTCTATAGCTCTTTACCAATTTTGGAAATTTATGATTTGGTTTTGGGGTTGATTTCACTGTGCCAGTAAAATTCTTCCCCCAACAAAGAACTATTTAATATTCCAACTCAAAAAGATGGTGTGAATTCCTGTGAGTGTTTTCTGGGTGGTGGAGGCTTAGATGAAAGTAACTGTCCGTCTCCATTGTCTCCTGGCATCCAGAATGCTATAGCAAACGCATCAACTTTGGCTGAAGTGGAGCGGCTGAAGGGCTTGCTTCAGTCCGGTCAGATACCTGGCAGAGAACGCAGATCAGGTAACAATGTTCTGTCTTTATTTCCAAATTAATGGTACACTTGGAGTGATTGCAAAACAGTTTAGATGCTACGACCCAAGAATGCTAGAATAGTGCCTCATTACCATCTAATCTAATCCACACAAAATGCCTTTAAATGCTCGTTGAAGAGAAATCATTTGTTAAAGAATGTTATGTCCTAGGACTCGGGTTTTTGTAAAAGTTGAGACAAACATTATTTCATAGCCATGGAATGAAAGCGAACAGTGGAGGTGAACGTGTTGCCTTTGACCCCTGTCCATGTAGGCTAGCTTAGCAGATGAGGACACAGGCTCCAGAGCCAGACAGGCTGAGGGTCAGAGCTTAGCTTCACCAGTTCTGTCCTTGGGTAAATTTCCTGATCTCCACTTAACCTTAAATCTGTGTCCTTATCTTAAATCTGAGATAGTGATAATGGTAACCTCAAAAGGTTGTTGGGAGGACTAAGTAAGATACGTCGTAGGTAGCACTGAGCATAGGGTGTGAGCCCTTCTGATAGTAAATGCCAGCTTTGTGTCAGGCAAACTGGTGGACACTTGGGTATAAAGTGAAAACTACCCCACACCGTGCATATTACAAGTTTGATATGAATGTAACTGGGACCTCTGTCTAGACTGGCAGCTCAGGGAAAGTTTCCTTGGGGAAATAATGTTGGAACTGAAGCTAAAAACGAGTAAGACATTAATTAGACCAGTGGTTCTCATCCGTGTGGTCCTTGGGGCCCTGGGGCACACATTTTTGGTTTCCTGGGTGACGATGGAATGGGGGTGCATAAAGCACCTCTGTGCCGACGTGGGTGGTTGACTCCCTGCGCTTGTGCTGGCTCAGGTGAGAGGCAGGCAGCTTCACCAACGTGAAGTGAGCTTGCCACTTCAAGGAGAGCAGCTAGTATTTGTTACCAATGATAATCAAATTTTCAAGCAGAAATTAAAAGCTGGGAAAAATTTTTTCCACAGTTGTAACCTTGACAGTTACCCAGTACTTCCAGACTTCTCTGCAGAAATTGTTGCTATTAATGAATGTGATTTTTTTTATATAACATATAAAGAAATGGGTCAACATTTGGAAGACCTGTATAACTCAGTGAGCAACGTTTTCCAAATGATGCTACAGAGTCATGCATGCATAAATGATCCATTCAGAGTACAGAATAAACCGGTGGATTTTCAAGTCAGAGTATGAAAAGTTCATTGATAAGGTTTCAGACTCCACACTGCCATCTAACCTTTAAGAAACTACCACTTTCAGGACTTCCCTGGCAGTCCAGTGGTTAAGACTTGGCTTTTACTGCTGTGGGCCTGGGTTTGGTCCCTGGTCGGGGAACTAAAATCCCACAAGCCAAGTGGCGTGGCCAAAAAAAAAAAAAAACAACTACCACTTCTGTCAAGTTTGGGCATAGTATCAGAAAAGAATATCCACAACTGCCTGCAAAGACTATTAAAATACTCCTCCCTTGTCTAACTACATGTTTGTGTGAGGCTGATTTTCTTCATACCCTTCAATCAAAACAACATACTGTAGCAAGTGGAATGATGAAGTCAGTACAAGGGTCCAGCTGCTCTTTGGCAGACATTACAGAGATGGGCAAAACTAGAAAATAATGCCGACTTTCTCACTAAATATTTTTGTTTTAGAAAATATTGGTATTGTTATATTTTATAAAAATATAAACATTGTTACTATATAATAGATTTATTGTTTTAATGAATTACTGTTTTTTAAAATACTTTTAATTTTCTAACATACTATCGATAAACGTAATCTACTTAAACAAAAGCTCTTTGGGTCCTAAAATTAAAGTATTTGAGAACCCCTGAACTAGACAAAGGCAGAATGGCATTCTCGGGGGAAGGAACTGCACTGGCAGAAAACCTGTGATAAGAGACCCTTGCACACTTGGACTGAAGGAGGACAGTGTGAGCCAAGGTCAAGGGATGGGGGGGAATGTGGTGAGACGGGCAGCAGAGTGAGCTCTCAAGTCCAGCTCCTCCGGGGACTGCAGGCCTGCAGTCCCCATGCCGGAGAAGGTCTGCGGTCCTTAGAACAGTACAGGTCTGTCGAAGGCTTTCGAGACTCCCTGGTAACAGCTTGGGGGAGGAAGCTGTATCTAATTGCTTATTGGGACTGCAGTATGACAAAATTACTGAATTAATTTGCTTCCCCTAAAGTGTTTTATTTGGGCCTTAGGCTAGCTTTGGATTTTTCAGCGTCATCTAAACATGCGGGCACATTGAGGAGAGGAAGATGGAGATTGTTCCTGGTTCTGTCAATTTCAGTGGGCCCAGGCTTCTGAGTAGCACTTCCTGTATCTAGAAATGTAATGTTTGGGTCTAACTAGAAACAAACATGAGAAATTTTCCCTAACATTGACAGGGTTAAAACGTTTCATTTATCAGAATACATTGACTAAAATATCTGCAATAAATTGTTGACAAATAACAACTGTTTCATTGTTGTTGCCATATTTTTCTTAATTTAGAGACATAGTCACTAACTGACTATCCCCAGCATGTGGTAGGTATTCCTCCCCTGCCCCTTTTTAAAATTTTTTTAAGTGTTCCCAGTTTCTTTGCCCATAGCAGTGGCAAGAACAAAACACAAAGTATAAGCTTTTTATCTTTATAAAAAATGAGTTATCAGGCTTCCCTGGTGGCACAGTGGTTGAGGGTCCGCCTGCTGATGCAGGGGACACAGGTTCGTGCCCCGGTCCAGGAGGATCCCACATGCCGCGGAGCGGCTGGGCCTGTGAGCCATGGCCGCTGAGCCTGCGCATCCGGAGCCTGTGCTCCACAACGGGAGAGGCCACGGCGGTGAGAGGCCCGCGTACCGCAAAAAAAAAAAAAAAAAAAAAAAAAGAGTTTTCAGTTTGACTAGAATGGCAGGCAAAGAGTTGGACTTGCATAAAACACCTTTGTGACCCTTCCCCTTAGGAACTGACAATCCTTTCCAATACCTGCCAAAGATAGATGGTCTCCAGACCCTAAACTCCTCAAGGCAGAGGCCACTGTTGGGCTTTTGTACCTTGCCCAGGGCCTGGCACACAGCAGCCTCACGGATGGGCACTTACACACTGAGCAAGCACGTTCTCTAAAATTTTTTTTTTTTTTTTTTTTTTTTTTTTTTTTTTTT
>NW_006778810.1:291393-296987 GCF_000442215.2 Lipotes vexillifer
TGCGGAGCACAGGCTCCGGACGCGCAGGCTCAGCGGCCATGGCTCACGGGGCCCAGCCGCTCCGCGGCATGTGGGATCTTCCCGGACCGGGGCAGGAACCCGTGTCCCCTGCACCGGCAGGCGGGCTCTCAACCACTGCGCCACCAGGGAAGCCCACGTTCTCTAAAATTGATATGACTTCCGGCTTTGTGTTTTTCTGTAGGCCCCACTGATGATGGTGAAGAGGAGATGGAAGAAGACACAGTCACAAATGGGTCCTGAGCAGGGTGGCCTCTAAGGATCTCAGGACATACAATAGTCCACTTCAGACAGGTCCTGCTTTTTGAATAGCCTTGTTTGTGTCAGCAAAGTAGAGTTCATAAGCATTGTTGAAATGCTTAAGACTGCTGGTAATTTTGTAATAAAAATTTTGAAATCTAAATGCCAGTTTTCTATCAATAGTGCAAATAAAGGACACTCTGTGCTGCGGATTGCACATCATTGGGGTGTATGTGTGGTGAGGCCTGGACATGTTGGAGTTGGAAATGCAGGAGGGCGGATCTTGTGGGTAGGCTTCCCAGTCCTCGTGAAATGTTTAGGTTTTTAAATTCATAATAAAACTTAGGATTATCTGTGTGCTGCCACTGATTGTCAGAATTGGCAATCTTTGGTGCATTTTTTTCTGCATGAAGAATAACAAGAGCTTTGTTAAAGGCAGCCAGGCTCTAGGGCTTTACAGAAGTCAACATCCTTTAAAGTTTTTATTTAACCCTATGTACAAACATGCAAACGATGAACTGCTGGTTGGGACAGTTAGAGGGGATGTGATGTCTGCCTGTCAGTTGGTGGGATTTGTGCAGAGCAGCAGCACGTTCCAGCTCTGAGGACGCAGTGGAGGAGTCGGGGCTGCCCAGCAGCCCACTAAGGCACGGTGTCCAGCTCCTGGGTGCCCATTACAGTCCTAACACCCTGCTGTGGCCAGTTTGGGCTAATCTGAAAATCAAGGTGGGGCTTCCTTGGTGGCGCAGTGGTTAAGAATCCGCCTGCCAATGCAGGGGACACGGGTTCGAGCCCTGGTCCAGGAAGATCCCGCATGCCGTGGAGCCCCTAAGCCCGTGCACCACAACTACTGAGCCTGCGCTCTAGAGCCCGTGAGCCACAACTACTGAGCCCACGTGCCACAACTACTGAAGCCCGCGCGCCTAGATCCGGTGCTCTTCAACAAGAGAAGCCACCGCAGTGAGAAGCCCGCGCTCGCCGCAACTAGAGAAAGCCTGTGCGCAGCAACAAAGACCCACTGCAACCAAAAATAAATAAAATAAATCTATAAATAATAAATTTTTAAATAAATAAAAATCAAGGTGGTCAAGGGGAGTGCCTTCGCCAGCCATCTTTTCTCATCTGCTGGTGTTTGTGTTGTTTTTTAAAGCTCCCTGGATGATTTCTAAATGTGAGAAACACTCCTCTAAATAGTCCCTGAAACAGTTTGGGGTGATTGCTGATGGACTAGTTGCTGCTCGTGTAAGGCATATACAAGATGCCTGGGACACAAAGAAACTCCAGCTTGGAGGAGCTGACAGTCTAACTGGGGAGACAGAACCTCACACAGTAGTGGGGCTAAACCTCATTGCGGTAGCAACGAAGAGAAAAGAATGGGTAGAGCCTTGAGAAAGCTTCGGAAAGGAGATGGAGCTTGGGCATCAGGAGGACCTGGCTTTTAGATTTCCTCAGTACAACCCTAGACCAGTGCCTCTCCAACTCCAGTGCACTGTGAACCCTGGGGGTCTTGCCAGAATGCAGGGTCTTTTGTGGGGCCTGAGGCTCTGTGCTTCTAGCAGGTTCCCAGGAGCTGTCCATTGGAGGATAGCACTCAGGATTTCTAGCCTTACTGCTCACCCCTTCCTTACACCTTCAACTCCTTCAGAGGCCATCCCCTATGATCTGTTTACTGATTCATTACAAAAAGCACTTCTCTTTCTCGTTGGAGGTAAAGTGTGGTCTTACCTGCCTCTTCTTTAGCAAATCATTTTTCTGGATGATTGTGCCATGTCAGGAAGGGCCTGTGCTGTCAGGAACCAGGATTTATACTCAGCCCCTGGTGGCACTGAAAAGGCCTCCTTGGCAGAGGCCAGCCTACTGGGTGTCTGAGTGACACTTGCAGCTTCTGATGGAGGGGATAATGTTCAAAAAGCCAGGTGGTAACACTTTAGCTCTTGACAGTGGAGTAGGTACTTGGCGTGAGCTCAGAGTTGTGTCTGGTTTTCACTCAGGTTGGATTTCAATATTTTGATTGATAGTGCTGTGTCCATCATCAGTTTGGGGGCATTTCCCTGATGGACCTCCCTACACCCTCCCCAGTCATGATTCATCTTTCAAAGCTTCCTCATCTTTCAAAGCTCCCAACAGGAAAGGTTTACAATCCCATGACATGACCAAAGCACAAGACTGCAGAAAAGCCACAGCAATTCCAGAGGGCTACAGGCCCCTGAGCTGCCCCCTCCCCTGCCAGCTGGCTGATCCCCCACCCCCACCAACAACCGAGGAGGGAGGGAGGAGAGGGGAAGGGAAGGAGAGAGGAAGAAAAGTATCTCCTGAGAACCCTGCTCCACTCCAGGGTCTGCTCACCCCAGCCTGGCCTTGCTTCACACTTCCCTGCCTGAGCTCTCCAAAGAAGTAAAACTGCAGGTGACATGATGCTATATGTAGAAAATCCTAAAGATGCTACCAGAAAACTACTAGAGTTCATCAATGAACTCAGTAAAGTTGCTGGATACAAAATTAATACATAGAAATCTGTTGCATTTCGATACACTACCAATGAAATATCTGAAAGAGAAATTAAGGAAACAATCCCATTTACCATTGCATCAAAAAGAATAAAATACCTAGGAATAAGCCTACCTAAGGAGGCAAAAGACCTGTACTCCAAAAACTGTAAGATGCTGATGAAAGAAACTGAAGACCATACAAACAGATGGAAAGAATGGAGGTGGAGGAATCATGCGCCTGGTCTTCAGACTATACTACAAAGCTACAATAATCAAAACAGTATGACACTGGCACAAAAATAGACATGGATCAATGGAACAGGATAGAAAGCCCAGAAATAAACCCATTTGTGGTCAATTAATCTACAGCAAAGGAGGCAAGAATGTACAGTGGAGAAAAAAATCTCTTCAATAAGTGTTGCTGGGAAAACTGGACAGCTACATGTAAAAGAGTGAAATTAGAAAATCTCACACTATATACAAAAATAAACTCAAAATGGATTAAAGACCTAAATGTAAGACTGGATACTATAAAACTCCTAGAGGAGAACAGGCAGAACACTGACATAAATCGCAGCAATATCTTTTTGGATCCATCTCCTAGAATAATGGAAATAAAAATAAATGGGACCTAATTAAACTTAAAAGCTTTTGCAAAGGAAACCATAAACAAAACGAAAAGACAGCCTACAGACTGGGAGAAAATATTTGCAAATGATGTGACCGACAAGAGATTAATTTCCAAAATATACAAACAGCTCATATAGCTTAATATCAAAAATTAAATCAAAGAACCCCAATCAAAGAAATTCATGGCTTCTTTATTTGAATGACCAAGATGTTCTTTCACACTTCTTAGAACCCAGATTAAAACATAATTCCATCAGATAAATGGAAGCAATTTTAAAAATAAAAAGAGGGATAGAAATTTCATTTGTATATACATGGGGAAAAAGTTATATTTTTTTAAAGATCAGAATTTTGCAAATTTTATGGATGGTAAAAACTGTTCCATTTTCCATGTACTCCCTTAGGTTTACCAAATCAAACTCTCTACAATGAGTATGTCTAACACTGAACTGTTTTAAATTCTTATTTTCCCGTTGTCAATGACCAAGTGCAGAGGTCATCAGGAGGTCAACTCTAATCCACCCATGGACATGGCAGCCTTGACTACTGATGTTCAAGCTAGACACCATCAGCAGAACCACATCTCCTCACATGGGTGAATTTCTACTAGTAATCATGGATGGAAACGGGGAAATCAAAGGATATTCTCTGTTGAGAATCAAAGTTGTAGATCCCTATCATGGGTTCATTACTTTGAATGTTTGACCCAAAACACATACATCTATTGCACCATGTCCAATTCTACTATCTTTATAAGATGCAGCCTTACAGTGAAAGAGAAACAGGTGCAACAGCAATATCTCATCCTCTCTGAAGCCCCTAGACTCAGAAGTTTTAAAGGCAAAAGAAAATCATACTTATCCTGAACAAAAAGAGTAGAGGCATTTAAATTTATATTTAAATTTGGAGTCTGTCCCATCCCTTAACTGTCACGTACACTCTCTTTCCACATAAGCCTGAGTTTATGATGTGTTGTTCAGAGATTGTATTATGATGAATGAAGTATTTTTTATTCTTTAAAAAATATTACTAATTTGTTAAAAAGTGATGTAGTGAGCATAATACTAAGTTTCATGATTTTTTTTAACCAGAATACTGAGATGGACCACCTTGAAGTCCAGTTTTTTCATAAGAGTCTTTATTCAGTGATAGCATTAACTTCCCTATAAAGCAAATAATCCCCACAAAACAAATGTTAAAAATATGACTCATGCTCTCTGACTAAAAGGAAGCAAGGCAAACTGAGCAGTTAGATATCAGTGTAATAAATTATATACATGAATCTTACTGCAGCATTGTTCATAATAGTGAAACTGGATGTCATCAAATTTCTATCAAAGAAGGAATAATTAGACAAATCATGGTATAAAAAATAATTAGGAATTAAGAATGAAGGGAAGAAAGACTTTTATTAATAACAATTGAATAAAGCAAAGCTTTCACAGGGAAATAAAGGAACAAAAAACAATTCAGACTTCATTTCTGGTTCAGCATGTGAAGAATTTGGAAGTTGCCATTCTAACAACAAGTTAAAAACTAAACAAACTGAAAATCAGTAAATTTTGTTAGATCTATCAAAGAATTGAGGTCACAGGCAAATTGCCGGCCCCCAAATCAGAGAGACAGACAGGTAGGTACAAAGAATCTCATTTACTGAAGCAGAAATGTGCAGGCAGAAACCTCCATGGACACCAGGGAGGAAACCTGAACCGCGATTGGCAAATTGCTGGAGGCTCAGTGCAGCAAGTGTGAGAGTTACAGACTCCAGGGGGTACCAGTGTTAGGGAGGGTCTTAGAATCTCACCCACTTTTGTGAGTCTTAGCTTCAGAATTCCTACCAGGTTCTCACTCTGAAAAATTGGAGACAGTGTGCTGCACGTCCAGCAGGGGAACAAGAAACTGTTTCGAAATAGGCCCACAACATTTTATTCTTCTTAATGAAGCCTGCCCTCAAGAGAATCTATTTTACCAGACCCTAAACAACTTGGGATTTAACAGAACATAACTGACCTGAAGGAAGGGAAATACTAAAATCCAGCCCTCTCTAGAGAAACTATATGAATGTAATACATGTAAGAAAAGCAGTGGCTAGAGAGCAAACCTTCATCCAGACCAAAGAACTCATGCTACGTGCTCACGTGGCTCTGCTCCGTGTCATCTTCCCTCTGGACTCGGGTTGATGGAGCAGTCTCTATCTGGATACTGCCTTTGCCAGGG
>NW_006778810.1:296997-299741 GCF_000442215.2 Lipotes vexillifer
TTAAGTGTGTGCTCACATTTCTTTCCCTGTTCATCAGCCCCTTTGCCGTGACTGGAGAAACAAAGAGCAGGGCTGTATAATCCTCCAGTGAGAGGAGAGCGACAGCAAAGTGCATTGAATGTGGGCGAATCGTAATCCAGTTCCACACCAGGCTTAAGATTTTTTTTTTTTTTTGCAGTACGCGGGCCTCTTTACTGTTGTGACCTCTCCCATTGCGGAGCACAGGCTCCGGACGCGCAGGCTCAGCGGCCATGGCGCACGGGGGCAGCCGCTCCGCGGCATGTGGGATCTTCCCGGACCAGGGCACGAACCTGTGTCCCCTGCATCGGCAGGCGGACTCTCAACCACTGCGCCACCAGGGAAGCCACCAGGCTTAATATTTTGATGTTTATCTTAGGAGCAGTGGAAAACCACTGAGTACATTTTCCATTTTTAATAAATCACCCTGGCTGTAGTGAGAACAGCAGAGTGGATGTGGGGAGAAACATTAGGAGGTCATTTCAGTTTTCCTGGCACAAAGGATAGTACTTTAGACCAGGGCCCTGGCGGTGGAACTGGAGAGAAACCAATAGACTTAAAGACAGGAGGACCTAGTGCTGTGCAAATGGAAGCAGAGGTGAGTGACCATATGGCCCCAGGAGGGTGGAAGAAACACAGGAGACCCAGCGTCTTATGTCTCACCAGCTGCAGCTCCAGTCTTCTGGAAAGACAGCTAATCCATTCTCTGTTCTTAGGTTCCCTGTTTTCTCATAAATCACCCTTCCTGCTTAAAAAAAAAAAAAAAAGAGCATGATCTAAATAAAGGAGGGAACAAATGGATTGATTAATAGGGTGACCTGACAATAAGTGACAGAATGACCAGGGGTATTAATTGACGTCCCCAAATGTTCAGAGTGAGGAGAAACTAGACTCGTCCATAAAAAAACAGTCTCCCCGCTGAGCCTGCCTCACAGGGATCCCTCCCTCCCCCACCAGCACATCAGGGGTCTCTGTTCTTCCAGGGAGCCATCACCAATTTCATCTGTGACAGAGAAAGGGAAGCAGAGAGGGAGTTGGATGATGGATGGACTCCATGGAACCTCCACACCATCCTCTCCTCCCCTCCATGTGGCCTCCCTCTATTTCCCTTTGAGAGCCCCAAACTTGACTTCAAGTGGGAGAACTTGGGAATCACAAATGCCCCAAAAGATTTTCTGGGGCAGCAAGCAGCAGCATTGGGCAAGCTCATAGGGACCTAGAGCTGGGGGTCTTCACAGGCACGGAAAGAGCTGATCCTCCTCTGCCCTGGGTGTGCTCAGCAGCCATGAAGGGGAAGAATTTAGATGCACAGCTGTGTGATTGTGGACTCAACTCAGCCCAGCTCTGCCGTGGGAGAGTTGTGGCTATTTTCCACGGTGTTCATCGGCTGACTCAGCTGGAGAGACATGTTCTAAGACCCAACCACAGCATGTCAGAGCTGAGGGGGCTCCAGGACCTCATTTTCCCCAGTGCCTCCTCAGATGAGAAAGCAGAAGCCCAGAGAGGAGGAGGAATTCCTCAGGGCCAAACGGTGGGTGGCAGAGCGGGACTGGACGCTCACCTCCAGATGCTTCATCACACAAAACTTGTTCCCTTTTGGAGGCTCCTGGCTGATACCCACTATTCAGAACAATTAACAGTCCTGAGAACCCATAGCAGCATGTAGTAGGTGCTCAGTGGATGTTTGTTGACCGAATAAATGATTGTAACGGGACACAAAAACCAAGCCTTGAGGCTGGAAGGGGATCCCCAATCCTCCCTTCCTTTTTCTTTTTTTTTTTTTTAATATATTTATTTATGGCTGCTGTCGGATGTTCATTGCTGCGCACAGGTTTTTTCTAGTTGGGGCGAGCGGGGTCTACTCTTCGTTGCGGAGCACGGGCTCTAGGTGCGCAGGCGTCAGTCGTTGCGGCACGCGGGCTCTAAAGCGCAGGCTCTAGTTGTGGCTCGCGGGCTCCAGAGCGCAGGCGTCAGTAGTTGTGGCTCGCGGGCTCTAGAGCGCAGGCTCAGTAGTGCACGGGCTTAGTTGCTCCGCGGCATATGGGATCTTCCCGGCAGGGCTCGAACCCGTGTCCCCTGCATTGGCAGGCGGATTCTTAACTACTGCGCCACCAGGGAAGTCTTACTCTTTTTTGGTGTTGGTGGGTGAAACGGGGCTTGGGAAGAGAAGAAATGCATCATGAATTCTTTTGTAAACAGAGGACAAAGGGGTGTGGGAGGAGGATGTGAGCAGGTACCTCCCAGGAAACTGAGTACAGAGGACGCAGGAGCTGGTCCCTCAGCCCTGGTCTCTTCGTATCACCTTGTCTCCCACCCCACACAAAGGGTGAACAGCTCGCAAGTTTCCCGGAGAGGATGGTCACATGACCTCGATCTGGCCAATCAGCATGTTCCATCCTCCCTGGCCACCGTGATTGGCTCAGGGGTGGGCTAGTGACCAATCAGGGCCCAGGGTGGGGCTTTGTACTGGAATCCTGGGGAAGAGAAGCTGTGTTTCGCTTGCCCAGCCCGCGGTAGCTGGAGGGGACGCGAAGTCAGCCCGCAGCAGCTGGTGGGGACGCGAGGTCAGTCCGCGGCAGTTGGAGGGGACTTGACCTCAGCCTGTGGCAGTTGGTGGCCGTCTTGCTCCCATCAAGGTAGAGCCGCCTGCGTGAGGATGACACCAGTAAGCAGAACCCAGAGGCGGGGAGAGACCGTTCCCGCCGAACTGCCCGCTCCCCCGGCGC
>NW_006778810.1:300035-303869 GCF_000442215.2 Lipotes vexillifer
TCCTGCTGACGTCCGTGAGCTCCAGGTGCAGCCCTCGTAAGCCGTCCACCTGTGGACTTAGTTACGTAAGTCATTCTCTCCTGCTTGTTTGTTAGCCTGTTTGAGCCACTTTGGGTATTCTGTCCAGCTGGCTAAGTGGAGACCCTGGAACCGCAACTGTCTGGGTTTAGTCTAGCTTCACGGAAGAACTTACAGATAACAGTGCAGACTCCAGTTTAATCTGGAGATCCGAATGGATTCAAGTGGTATCTATTGGGGCCAGCTATAAATTCTAGGATCACCCAAATTAGTCCTCACAGAATTAGTCCCATTAAGGTAGCAATCCATGTCCCCGTTTAGAGGACAAGACTGGGGCTCAGAGAAGGGAGGTAACTGGGCTACAGTGAGGAAGTGTGGAGCCAGACAGAACCCCCAGATCCCGCTGCTTGAACTCTGGGGAAGCCACATGGTATGGCTTGTTCTTTAGACGGGGCTAAGGTACCCAGCAGTGCTTGGGCCAAAGTGACTCCACAGGCATTTTGATGGCTGGAGGCTTCTGGCCGTGGTCGGGGTGGGGTGAGGTCCCTGAGGCTCTGAAGGCCCACGGTGTGCAGGCTCAGGGGGCACACAGAGGAGAAGGCAGAGGCCTGCCCCGGAGGTGTTCACAGACCAAATATGGACGGGCCAGACAGGCAGACAGGGTGCCGTAGCGCCTGAGCTGCTTTCACAGGTGAAGGGTGGGGGGCTTTTATTTCTCTATGGGACAAAGCTCTTAGCGTCACATTGAGTCCCATTAGGGACATAAATAGTGTCCCTTTCATGTCCCTTCAGTATAAGAGGCCACCCCAAAACTTCCCCTCCCTTCCCCTTGTCAAGGCCTCCACACAGGCGAGCAGGGCTCTTTTAATGCAGTTCTGCAGATTTTTTGAGCTAAGGATTTAGAATAACGAGGCGAGGAGGGCCCTGCCCCACAGGAGGGCAGGGTGGGCAGGTGGTGATGAGTAACCTGTACAACCTCAGCTGGCTGAAGTGTCAGTAGCAGCAGGAGAGCAGCAGTTAAGCGCTGTGTGGGTGCAGAATAAGTGGATTAAATGTGTTCATCCAGCAGCCTCTGGGATGGTGGGCCCTGGAGCACAACTCTAAGTGTGGAAGAGGGAGGGTCCCCAGTGCCTGGACCCCCACCTTCTAGAAATCTGGGTTGAGATGTGACTTTGAAATCACAACACGGGCTCAAAGCTGGCTCCAACACTTGGGCCTCCGTTTTCTCATCTGTAAAATGGGAATATTGAAGTTTCTCCCTCTTAGGATGGGGAGGGGATTAAATGGGATGACAGGTAGAGCATAGGGGCTGGCTGGGCTGAGCGTGCACCCAGGCACGCTGTTGTTGCTGCTAAACCACTGTCTTTCGGGCCAGGGTCGGCACACTTTTCCCAAAAATTATTTCCCAGCCCTCTGCTGTTGTAGAGCAAATGCAGCTTCGGCAACAGGTTGTCCACGCTCTCACCCCTGATTGCTGAGATATAGATACTGGGTATGATTGTCACATAACACTGTTAGTTTTAGGCGTCCAGCATCATGATTTGATATATGTACATATTATGAAATGATCACCACAGTAAGTTTAGTTACCATCACCACCACACACAGCTACAGATTATTTTTCTTGTGATGAGAACTTTGAAGATCTTCTCTCTTAGCGACTTTCACATACACAGCACAGTGATGTTGACCACAGTCACTTTGCTGTACATACATCCCCAGGGCTTGTGTATCTTACAGCTGGAAGTTTGTGCCTTTTGACCCTCTTCACCCATTTCACCAGCCCCCTCAACACCCAGCCTCTGGTAATCACCATCCTGTTCTCTGTTTCTATGAGTTTGGTTTATTTTTTCAACTCTGTGAGTGAGGTTGTAAGTATCTTTCTCTGTCTGACTTATTTCACTTAGCATAATGCCCTCAAGGTCCATCCTTGTTGCAAATGGCAAGATTTCCTTCTTTTTTATGGCTGAGTAAGATTCCATTATATATATAATTTATATATATATATATATATATATATATATATATATATATATATATATGTCACATTTACTTCACCATTCATGTGTCGATGGACACCTAGGTTGTTTCCATGTTACTGAACACAAGTCCATGTGCCCGATGCACAGTGAAGCCAAACAAACACCAGAGTGTGAAGCAGAGAAAGGTTTATTGTAGAGCCAGCAAGGAGACGAGTGACTCATGCCCCCAAAATCCCGAACTCCCCAAAGGGTTTCAGCAAAGCATTTTTAAAGGCCAGGTGAGGGAGCGGGGGGTCACAGGGTGTGTGATCAGCTTGTATACGATTCTCTCATTGGTTGATGGTGAGGTGTCACAGGGGTTAACTTTATCAGTCCTTAGGTGCCAGTAGGTCTGGGGGCTCATGATCATCAAGTAGTTAATTTTTTCCACTTGGTGGGGGTTTTTAGCATCTGAAAAACTCAGGAAACATGCATGAGATACTATTATCTGGCTACTTCAGAGAGGAGCTACAGCAGAGAATATGCGGGAGGGGTATGTCCCGGGAAGGCCCCATAGGGTTCTGCTCGGTTACATCCATATCTTGGTTATTGTAAATATTCTGCAGTGAACTGCCTTCCACGTCCACTCCAGGCCTGCAGCCCTGCTGGCAGCATAGAGCCGGTCGTGAAGGACACAGGCAGTGTGGCCTGGGTGATAGCAGGGCTTCCCTGCTCCTTCTCTGCGCCTCAGTGTCCTTGGCTGTAACAGGGTATTAGTAACAGGCCCTCCAGGAAAACTCACAAAGACCCTGCTCTGTGACCTTGGGCAGCCACTGCCCTCTCTGTGCCTCAGTGTCCTCGTCTGTAATGGAGAACTAGTAACAGGACCCCCTCCCAGAAGGGCGCGCTAAGACCGAGCTCTGAGACCTTGGGAGGACAGTGAACTCTCAGTGCCTCATTGTTCTCATCTGCAGTAGAGAACTTGTAACAGGCCCCAGGAGGGCTCACTAAGAAGCTGCTCTGTGATATTAGGCAGCCACTGCCCTCTCTGTGTCTCAGAGACCTCATGTATAATAAAGAACTTGTAACTGGGCTGCAGGAGGACTCACTAAGGCCCTGCTCTGTGATCTTGTGTGGCCCCTTCCGTCTCTCTGGCTCAGTGTCCTCATCTGTATTAAAGGACTAGTAACAGGCACCCCAGGAAGGCTCCCTAAATCCTGCTGTGTGACCTTTGGTGGCCCCTGCCCTCTCTGTGCCTCAGTGTCCTCATCTATAATAGAGAACTCGTAACGGCCCCAGGAGGGCTCACTGAGAGCTGCTCTCATCAGCTGCCCCATCATTACAGAGGAAGGGGGAAGGAGGCCTGCTACAGGTACAGGATTACATCCCTCTACTCCCCACACCTTCTGAGCCGTTGTGCATGCAGTTCCACCAAACACACCTGTCCCCTGTTCCCCCAGATCACATGGTGGTGATGCTCCAAGGCCACCCCAGTCACCTGACCTCCCCTCCCTATCAGATGTATTCTCCTTCCTCCTTGAAGCCCTTGACATCACTGCCTTCTCATCTGGTTTATTTGGTCTCTTCTGGTCAGATGCCCAGGCTCCCCCCATGCCCCAAGCTCCCATGCCAGGACCAAGTACACAGCAGGTGCTCAGTACAGGTTTAGGGCTGCAGGGAAGGCTCACTCACTCTCCTGCACAAGGATACTCCTCTGGGGGAGGTCAACTCCAGCTCTTCAGCACGAAGGGCAAGCCTAGTCTGGTGGGCAGAGGGCTGGATCAGTGTGTGTGTGCGTGTGTGTGTGTGTGTGTGTGTGTGTGTGTGTGTGTGTGTGTGTGTGTGTGTGTGTGTG
>NW_006778810.1:305861-317873 GCF_000442215.2 Lipotes vexillifer
TGTGTGTGTGTGTGTGTGTGTGTGTGTGTGTGTGTGTGTGCACGCGAGCACGAGTGGTCTCAAAGCTCCAGCTGCCGAAGATCTGCTGAAGGAAAGGGCAATCCCAGAAGAGCCCTGTTCCCTCCATACCCTGACCCAGGGGCTGGTTCCTGGGGATGAAGCTGTCTCCTGAACATCCGTGAGGAGGCACTGGGCAGGGGTGGGGACGTGGGCACAGAGGCTGTGCAGTGACAGGGCATCGAGCCTGGACCCTGCCTCAGGGTGGCTGCCCAGCCCACCCTTGGTCTTAAACCAAGGGCCTCGAACTAGGGCTCAGGGGCAAGTCTAGATTTTTAAAATTAATTCTAACATTTAAAAACTAGAAGATTTCAGGCAAAAACCCAGGCTTCTAGCTTTGTTAGTTTGTTAGTTTTGATATGAAGTGAGTTCTGGCATCCTGGGTGACGTTCGTTCTGGGCAAAGCTCTCCTGGGGCTGAGTGGGAGCCCTCTCTGGACGGAGCTTGTGTCCCCAGCTCATCACAGTCCCCACCACCCCCTAAGATTCCCCCGGGCCCAGGCCCTCCCCCAGCCTCTCCTTGCCTGGCCCCTGGAGACAGATCTGAGTTTGCAATCCTCCCTCCAGCCCTCACTGCTTCACAAGGCACATGAGGGCCACAGTCATGTGGAGCCTGCCCTGAACGCCGGGCAGGCGGGATAAATGGACTGAGAGTGTAGCCTTCAAAAGAGAGGTTCCTGGGCTTCCCTGGTGGCGCAGTGGTTGAGAGTCCGCCTGCCGATGCAGGGGACACGGGTTTGTGCCCCGGTCCGGGAAGATCCCACATGCCGCGGAGCGGCTGCCCCCGTGAGCCATGGCCGCTGAGCCTGCGCGTCCGGAGCCTGTGCTCCGCAACTGGAGAGGACACAACGGTGAGAGGCCTGCGTACCGCAAAATAAAAATTTAAAAAAAAAGCCTCATGTGAGTATTTTCTGGGTAGTTCACGAATATTTTCAGACATCCAAGCTTGGAAGGAGTGGGAGAGGCCCAGGGCTGTGGGCTCTGGAAAGTATCCCTTGGATGCCCTGTCTTCTGGCTCCAAAGCTGCCCCCTAACCTCTGCCCTTCTCCCACCCCCTCATGCATCGCTGCACCCGGGCTTTCTGCAAACCCTGGCCATGCCGAGGCCCGCTTCAAGGGTCAGCCCTGAAGGTCACAGCCACAGGCCCCCGGCCCTTCTCCTCTGGCAGGTCCAGCAGCTGACGGTCGCTGTGGGGTGGCCACTGCCAGACCCCTTTACAGTGAGAGACGGAGCCTCCCAGGGGATAAGGAACTCGCCCAGTGTCACGCAGACTTAGAGCTTATAACCGAGGTCTGCTAGTCTCTCAGCTGGTCCTGAGAAGCAGACCATGTCCCGGGGCATCAGGTCATCCTCAGGCCATGACAGCCAGGAGAGGTGAATGCAGGACAGGGGAGTGGGTCACAATGGGACGGGTGCCCCGGGCAGGCAGGGTCAGGGACAAGCCCTCAGAAGAGCAGGGTCTTGAGGGGTGAGGGCGTTGCTGCTGGTGAGTAGAGGAGAGGGGCTCCTGCTGGAGGCCCAGTCATGTGAGGGCCTGCAGCTGCGATGCAGCGTGGGATTCAGGCTCCCGTGTTGAGGCGGGAGCAGCAGGAAGTGACAGGAGGTGACCGTGGGAGCCCCTGGACTCGCGTCCTCCTGCGGTGACCTCCTCCTCTCTCTCCGCGCCTCCCCTCTGCCTCCCCTGAGGCCCAGCCCCTGAGCCCTCTCCTCCGAGTCTTGTGTTTCCATCCTGTCCAGTCTCAGCTCAGGCACGACAAGTGGATTCCACTGCTGAAGTGGTGACTGAGTTTCTCACTACTGAGGGGCACCGTCGTGACACGGCTTCCAAATTTAAAAAAATTAAAATTGAAGGAGGTGGGGGAGGAAGGTGCAACTGAGGGCAGCGCAGGAGCTTGAGACCCAGATGAAGCGGGGCAGGGGGCCAGCAGACCAGGCCTGAGGGCGTCTGGATGTTCACTAACTGGGGTCCTCAGGGCAGAGACAGTCATGCTCACTTCACAGCCACCTGGTGCCAGACACAGCTGGGCCCAGGGAGGCCGCTCAGTAAACACACGCAGACTTGACCCGGATTCATCCGTTTCTACTTTATTATTGTTTTTTTGAATTTTTTTTAACATCTTTATTGGAGTATAATTGCTTTACAATGGTGTGTTAGTTTCTGCTTTATAACAAAGTGAATCAGTTATACATATGTTCCCATATCTCTTCCCTCTTGTGTCTCCCTCCCTCCCACCCTCCCTATCCCACCCCTCTAGGTGGTCACAAAGCACCGAGCTGATCTCCCTGTGCTATGTGGCTGCTTTCCACTAGCTATCTATTTTACATTTGGTAGTGTATATATGTCCGTGCCACTCTCTGGCTTTGTCACGGCTTATCCTTCCCCCTCCCCACATCCTCAAGTCCATTCTGTAGTAGGTCTGTCTTTATTCCTGTCTTACCCCTAGGTTCTTCATGACATTTTTTTCCCTTAAATTCCATATGTATGTGTTAGCATACGGTATTTGCCTTTCTCTTTTTGACTTACTTCACTCTGTATGACAGACTCTAGGTCTATCCACCTCATTACAAATAGCTCAATTTCATTTCTTTTTATGGCTGAGTAATATTCCATTGTATATATGTGCCACATCTTTTTATCCATTCATCTGATGATGGACACTTAGGTTGTTTCCATCTCCGGGCTATTGTAAATACAGCTGCAATGAACATTTTGGTACATGACTCTTTGAATTATGGTTTTCTCAGAGTATATGCCCAGTAGTGGGATTGCTGGGTCATATGGTAGTTCTATTTGTAGTTTTTTAAGGAACCTCCATACTGTTCTCCATAGTGACTGAACCAATTCACATTCCCACCAGCAGTGCAACAGTGTTCCCTTTTCTCCACACCCTCTCCAGCATTTATTGTTTGTAGATTTTTTGATGATGGCCATTCTGACTGGTGTGAGATGATATCTCATTGTAGTTTTGATTTGCATTTCTCTAATGATTAATGATGTTGAGCATTCTTTCATGTGTTTGTTGGCAGTCTGTATATCTTCTTAAGAGAAATGTCTATTTAGGTCTTCTGCCCATTTTTGGATTGGGTTATTTGTTCCTTTGTTATTGAGCTGCTTATAAATTTTGGAGATTAATCCTTTGTCAGTTGCTTCATTTGCAAATATTTTCTCCCATGCTGAGGGTTGTCTTTTGGTCTTGTTTATAGTTTCATTAGGTCCCATTTGTTTATTTTGTGTTTATTTCCATTTCTCTAGGAGGTGGGTCAAAAAGGATCTTGCTGTGATTTATGTCGGAGATGGGTCAAGAAGGATCTTGCTGTGATTTATGTCATAGAGTGTTCTGCCTATGTTTTCCTCTAAGAGTTTGATAGTTTCTGGCCTTACATTTAGGTCTTTAATCCATTTTGAGCTTATTTTTGTGTATGGTGTTAGGGAGTGATCTAATCTCATACTTTTACATGTACCTATCCAATTTTCCCAGCACCACTTATTGAAGAGGCTGTCCTTTCTCCACTGTATATTCCTGCCACCTTTATCAAAGATAAGGTGACCATATGTGCATGGGTTTATCTCTGGGCTTTCTATCCTATTCCATTGATCTATCTTTCTGTTTTTGTGCCAGTACCATACTGTCTTGATTACTGTAGCTTTGTAGTATAGTCTGAAGTCAGGCAGCCTGATTCCTCCAGCTCCATTTTTTGTTCTCAAGATTGCTTTGGCTATTCGGGGTCTTTTGTGTTTCCATACAAATTGTGAAATTTTTTGTTCTAGTTCTGTGAAAAATGCCAGTGGTAGTTTGATAGGGATTGCATTGAATCTATAGATTGCTTTGGGAAGTAGAGTCATTTTCACAATGTTGATTCTTCCAATCCAAGAACATGGTATATCTCTCCATCTGTTTGTATCATCTTTAATTTCTTTCATCAGTGTCTTATAATTTTCTGCATACAGGTCTTTTGTCTCCTTAGGTAGGTTTATTCCTAGATATTTTATTCTTTTTGTTGCAATGGTAAATGGGAGTGTTTTCTTGATTTCACTTTCAGATTTTTCATCATTAGTATATAGGAATGCCAGAGATTTCTGTGCATTAATTTTGTATCCTGCTACTTTACCAAATTCATTGATTAGCTCTAGTAGTTTTCTGGTAGCATCTTTAGGATTCTCTATGTATAGTATCATGTCATCTGCAAACAGTGACAGCTTTACTTCTTCTTTTCCGATTTGGATTCCTTTTATTTCCTTTTCTTCTCTGATTGCTGTGGCTAAAACTTCCAAAACTATGTTGAATAAGAGTGGTGAGAGTGGGCAACCTTGTCTTGTTCCTGACCTTAGTGGAAATGCTTTCAGTTTTTCGCCATTGAGGATGATGTTGGCTGTGGGCTTGTCATATACGGCCTTTATTATATTGAGGAAAGTTCCCTCTACACCTACTTTCTGCAGGGTTTTTATCATAAATGGGTGTTGAATTTTGTCAAAAGCTTTCTCTGCATCTATTGAGATGATCATATGGTTTTTCTCCTTCAATTTGTTAATATGGTTAATCACATTGATAGATTTGCGTATATTGAAGAATCCTTGCATTCCTGGAATAAACCCCACTTGATCATGGTGTATGATCCTTTTAATGTGCTGTTGGATTCTGTTTGCTAGTATTTTGTTGAGGATTTTTGCATCTATGTTCATCAGTGATATTGGCCTGTAGTTTTCTTTCTTTGTGACATCCTTGTCTGGTTTTGGTATCAAGGTGATGGTGGCCTCGTAGAATGAGTTTGGGAGTGTTCCTCCCTCTGCTATATTTTGGAAGAGTTTGAGAAGGATAGGTGTTAGCTCTTCTCTAAATGTTTGATAGAATTCGCCTGTGAAGCCATCTGGTCCTGGGCTTTTGTTTGTTGGAAGATTTTTAATCATAGTCTCTATTTCAGTGCTTGTGATTGGTCTGTTTATATTTTCTATTTCTTCCTGGTTCAAACTCGGAAGATTGTGCTTTGGAATTTGTCCATTTCTTCCAGGTTGTCCATTTTATTGGCATATAGTTGCTTATAGTAATCTCTCATGATCCTTTGTATTTCTGCAGTGTCTGTTGTTCTCCTTTTTCATTTCTAATTCTATTGATCTGAGTCTTCTCCCTTTTTTTCTTGATGAGTCTGGCTAATGGTTTATCAATTTTGTTTATCTTCTCAAAGAACCAGCTTTTAGTTTTATTGATCTTTGCTATCGTTTCCTTCATTTCTTTTTCATTTATTTCTGATCTGATTTTTATGATTTCTTTCCTTCTGCTAACTTTGCGGTTTTTTGTTCTTCTTTCTCTGATTGCTTTAGGTGCAAAGTTAGGTTGTTTATTCGAGATGTTTCCTGTTTCTTAAGTTTATTGCTATAAACTTCCCTCTTAGAACTGATTTTGCTGCATCCCATAGGTTTTGGGTCGTCGTGTCTCCATTGTCATTTGTTTCTAGGTATTTTTAAATTTCCTCTTTGATTTCTTCAGTGATCACTTCGTTATTAAGTAGTGTATTGGTTAGCCTCCATGTGTTTGTATTTTTTACAGATCTTTTCCTGTAATTGATATCTAGTCTCATAGCGTTGTGGTCAGAAAAGATACTTGATACAATTTCAATTTTCTTAAGTTTATCAAGGCTTGATTTGTGACACAAGATATGATCTATCCTGGAGAATGTTCCATGAGCACTTTAGGAAAATGTGTATTCTGTTGTTTTTGGATGGATTGTCCTATAAATATCAATTAAGTCCATCTTCTTTAATGTATCATTTAAAGCTTGTGTTTCCTTATTTATTTTGATTTTGGATGATCTGTCCATTGGTGAAAGTGGGGTGTTAAAGTCCCCTATTATGAATATGTTACTGTCGATTTCCCCTTTTATGGCTGTTAGTATTTGCCTTAGGTACTGAGGTGCTCCTATGTTGGGTGCATAAATATTTACAATTGTTATATCTTCTTCTTGGATAGATCCCTTGATCATTATGTACTGTCCTTCTTTGTCTCTTAAGTCTTTATTGTAAAGTCTGTTTTGTCTAATATGAGAATTGCTACTCCACCTTTCTTTTGCTTTCGATTTGCATGGAATATCTTTTTCCATCCCCTTACTTTCAGTCTGTATGTGTCTCTAGGTCTGAAGTGGGTCTCTTGTAGACAGCATATATATGGGTCTTGTTTTTGTATCCATTCAGCCAGTCTGTGTCTTTTGGTGGGAGCATTTAATCCATTTACATTAAAGGTAATTATCAATATGTATGTTCCTATTCCTATTTTCTAAATTGTTTTGGGTTTGTTATTGTAGGTCTTTTCCTTCTCTTGTGTTTCTTGCCTAGAGAAGTTCCTTTAGAATTTGTTGTAAAGCTGGTTTGGTGGTGCTGAACTCTCTCAGCTTTTGCTTGTCTGTAAAAGTTTTAATTTCTCCATCAAATCTGAATGAGATCCTTGCTGGGTACAGTAATCTTGGTTGTAGCTTTTTCTCCTTCATCACTTTAAATATGTTCTGCCAGTCCCTTCTGGTGTGCAGAGTTTCTGCTGAAAGATCAGCTGTTAACCTTATGGGGATTCCCTTGTGTGTTATTTGTTGTTTTTCCCTTGCTGCTTTTAATATGTTTCTTTTGTATTTAATTTTTGACAGTTTGATTAATATGTGTCTTGGCGTGTTTCTCCTTGGATTTATCCTGTATGGGACTCTCTGTGCTTCCTGGACCTGATTAACTATTTCCTTTCCCATATTAGGGAAGTTTTCAACTATAATCTCTTCAAATATTTTCTCAGTCCCTTTCTTTTTCTCTTCTTCTTCTGGAACCCCTATAATTCGAATGTTGGTGCATTTAATGTTGTCCCAGAGGTCTCGGAGACTGTCCTCAGTTCTTTTCATTCTTTTTTCTTTATTCTGCTCTGCAGTAGTTATTTCCACTATTTTATCTTCCAGGTCACTTATCTGTTCTTCTGCCTCAGTTATTCTGCTATTGATCCCATCTAGAGTATTTTTGATTTCATTTATTGTGTTGTTCGTCGTTGCTTGTTTCATCTTTAGTTCTTCTAGGTCCTTGTTAAATGTTTATTGCATTTTCTCTATTCTATTTCCAAGATTTTGGATCATCTTTACTATCATTATTCTGAATTCTTTTTCAGGGAGACTGCCTATTTCCTCTTCATTTGTTAGGTTTGGTGGGCCTTTATCTTGCTCCTTCATCTGCTGTGTGTTTTTCTGTCTTCTCATTTTGCTTATCTTACTGTGTTTGGGGCCTCCTTTTTACAGGCTGCAGGTGCGTAGTTCCTGTTGTTTCAGGTGTATGTCCCCAGTGGCTAAAGTTGGTTCAGTGAGCTGTGTAGGCTTCCTGGTGGAGGGGACTAGTGCCAGTGTTCTGGTGGATGAGGTTGGATCTTGTCTTTCTAGTGGGCAGGTCCACGTCTGGTGGTGTGTTTTGGGGTGTCTATGGCCTTATTATGATTTTAGGCAGCCTGTCTGCTAATGGGTGGGATTGTGTTCCTGTCTTGCTAGTTGTTTGGCATAGGGTGTCCAGCACTGTAGCTTGCTGGTCGTTGAGTGAAGCTGGGTGCTGGTCTTGAGATGGAGATCTCTGGGAGATTTTCACCATTTGATATTATGTGGAACTGGGAGGTCTCTTGTGGACCAGCGTCCTGAAGTTGGCTCTCCCACCTCAGAGGCACAGCACTGACTCCTGGCTGCAGCACCAAGTGCCTTTCATCCACACGGCTCAGAATAAAAGGGAGAAAATGTAGAAAGAAAGAAAGAGAAAGGAAGGAAGGGAGGGAAGGGAGGGAGGAAGGAAGGAGGAGAAAGACAGGAAGGAAGGAAGGAAAGAAAGGATAAAATATTATTAAAAAAATAATAATTATTAAGGAAAAAAAATTTTTTTAAGAAAAAAAAGACAGACGGATAGAACCCTAGGACACATGGGGAAAGCAAAGCTATACAGACAAAATCTCACACAGAAGCATATACATACACACTCACAAAAAGAGGAAAAGGGGAAAAAATAATATATCTTGTTCTCAAAGTCCACATCCTCAATTTGGGATGATTTGTTGCCTATTCATGTATTCCACAGATGCAGGGTACATCAAGTTGATTGTGGAGCTTTAATCTGCTGCTACTGAGGCTGCTGGGACAGATTTCCCTTTCTCTTCTTTGTTTGCACAGCTCCCGGGGCTCAGCTTTGGATTTGGCCCTGCCTCTGTGTGTAGGTCGCCGGAGGGCGTCTGTTCTTCGTTCAGACAGCACGGGGTTAAAGGAGAAGCTGCTCCGGGGGCTCTGGCTCACTCAGGCCAGGGGGAGGGAGGGGTACGGCGTGTGGGGTGAGCCTGCGGCGGAAGTCAGCAGGACGTTGCACCAGCCTGAGGCGCGCCGTGCGTTCTCCCGGTGAAGTTGTCCCTGGATCCCGGGACCCTGGCAGTGGTGGGCTGCACAGGCTCCCTGGAAGGGAGGTGTGGATAGTGACCTGTGCTCGCTCACAGGCTTCTTGGTGGCAGCAGCAGCAGCAGCCTTACTGTCTCATGCCCGTCTCTGGGGTCTGCTCTGCTAGCCGCGGGTTGCGCCCGTCTCTGGAGCTCCTTTAAACAGCGCTCTTAATCCCCTCTCCTCGCGCACCAGGAAACAATGAGGGAAGAAAAAGTCTCTTGCCTCTTCGGCAGGTAGACTTTTCCCCGGACTCCCTCCCGGCTAGCTGTGGTGCAGTAACCCCCTGCAGGCTGTGTTCACACCGCCAACCCCAGTCCTCTCCCTGCGCTCGGACCGAAGAAGCCCAAGCCTCAGCTCCCAGCCCCGCCCACCCCAGCGGGTAAGCAGACAAGCCTCTCGGGCTGGTGAGTGCCGGTCGGCACCGATCCTCTGTGCGGGAATCTCTCCGCTTTGCCCTCCGCACCCCTGTGGCTGCGCTCTCCTCCGTGGCTCCGAAGCTCCCCCCTCCGCCACCCGCAGTCTCCACCCGCGAAGGGGCTTCCTAATCTGTGGAAACCTTTCCTCTTTCATAGCTCCCTCCCACTGGTGCAGGTCCTGTCCCTATCCTTTTGTCTCTGTTTATTCTTTTTTCTTTTGCCCTACCCAGGCAGGTGGGGAGTTTTTTGCCTTTTGGGAGGTCTGAGGTCTTCTGCCAGCATTCAGTAGGTGTTCTGTAGCAGCTGTTCCACGTGTAGATGTATTTCTGGTGTATCTGCGGGGAGGAAGGTGATCTCCGCGTTTTACTGTTCCGCCATCTTCCTGCCTCTCTCTGCTATTTGGATTTTGTCAAGAGTCCATCATTCAGTAAAAGGCCAGCTTTCGTCAGAAGACAAGGGAGGAAAAGGCATAAACTGTGACGTAGGTCACTGGAGACAGGTTCATATCCACAGCTGTAGCAGGCTCTGGGTGTAGCCCAAAGGGGAGCCTCTCTATTTCCTACATATTTAAAAGACCTTTTGGTTTCCTCCAACCACAGTGGTTTTTCTGTCCTGGAGGTACAGAGTTCTGCAGAAGGAAGACATACTCCCCAAAGAGGTGTTCTCTAGGATGGAGGGAGCAGCCATTGGCTCCTCCCAGGAATTTCCCTCTATAAAGCTACATAGTTTTCCTTGGTCCTAGTCAGACTGTGTCCTATGTTAGAGAAAGGAGATGACATGGGACTTAGGGGATATCCTGGCACACCACCTCCAGTGGTTCTCAAACATTGCCGCCTAATCCACTCATCTGGAGAGCAGCTGAAATCCCAATACCCGGGCTTCAGAACAGACAACCAAAACGTGGGATCCTTTGAAGATTGAGGCATATGTAGCTATTAAAATTCACCCTCAGAGTGGCATGTGGGCCTCAGTGAGAACAAGTCAGCTTACAGTGCTTATCACATTCTCCATGCCTGACATTGACAAGGGCACACTATGTATGTGCATATACTGCCATGTGAGTGGTCTTGGGGGCAGGGGTGCCTGAGAGTCTATATTTCTGAATAGCCTCAGTCCTTCCAAGCTCCTTTGTCCTCCCAGTTCCATAAGCTTTGAGGATGAAAAATAAATGTCAAGGGGATCTTCAAGGCTGAAAAATAAAAACCATGTATGCCATGACTTGTTTTGCCTAGAATTTTATTGGTATTGAAAGAAAAATTTTAAACAAAGCTTTAGAAAAATGTTTACTAAGAAAAAATAATAATAATAAACAAAGCCACAGGAGCAGTCCCCTGTATGATTTACATGGAAAGAAGTCCACAGAATCCACAAATCTCATCTTAACTCAGGGCCCTGCTGTCATTCTGTAAAGCAGAGTTAGGCCCTTTAGGCAGCTGCAATACTTTCAGACATTTGCCACCAATTCCAGATTCTCACCACAGCTTTCTATTTACACCACAGTTAAAACTTTCTCGTGGAATTGTCTCAAAGTTGTCTACAAAGGATTCAGTTTGCAAAAGAATTGACATTCCAGTTTGATAAGCACCATTTCCATGTTGACTCTAATTCCATCAGGAGAAAATGCAGTGCTTTCCACATGTGTGTCCCTAAGCAAAACCTGGGTTTCCACTATTGTTTCACCCCCCCACCCCCCCACCAGAGGTGAAGAATCACTGATTCACCAGGGACAGGCCACTCCTTGGGACTTCCCCTCCTCTGTTCCACAGTCACCTCCAGGGTACCTGGGGCTGAAGGACATGTTTTAGTAGTCATTGGTGTCTCCCTCTCACTCACTCTCTTCAGAGGAAGAAGAAATCTGAAGGTCTTGATAGAGGACACTCCATGGGCCTGGGGCACAGTGTTCCTCAGACTTCTTGCCCATGGGTGGGCTCTGAGCAGGAGGGGTTGGCTTCTCAGCAGGAGACAAAGAGGGAGATGTCATGTATGTGCAGCTCCACCAGGCTTTGCCTACTCTCCTGAAGAGCATCCTGAGAGGCTGGCCTGGAACATGTTTGATGGGTAGAGGCTGGACTCTGGTGTAGGCCTGGAGAGTATTCAGGTAAGATGTGTTGTGTGGAGGCTGGAGGTTAATGCTTTGCACCTGGGCAGGTGTCTTCCTGGTCACTTGGGGTGCCACGGTTGGCCCAGGTCTGGTGGTACTGGGTGGAGGCTGCAGATTCTGGAAAACCCCCGGATCTGGTCTCAGGGTGCTCTTCTTGGGAAATTGGATGGGACTCAGTCTGGGTTTCTTTGGTGGGTTCAGACAAGCCAGGCTGGAGATCTGAGCAGATCTCTTGCCTGGTGCCTGGATGCTGCTTATGGAGTCCTGGACCAAACTTCTCTTGATGGGACGCCCTGAGGGCCAGGTGGATTTCAGGTCATCATTCCTGATCAGTGAGCTAATTGGGCGATCCATTTCCAGGACAGATTTCCTCTTGGATGCCTGGATGAGCACTGGCCGTTGTGGAGGCTGTAGGAGAGCACCAAAAAGAGAAAGACAAAATGTTAGAATTTCCTCATTGTCCCGTAAAAATTAAAATTAACCAAACAACATCTCCTATATTAAATTTCACAGTAAGAGACAGAAGAGGAATCAACTTAAATGTAATGAGTTACTCAACCTCTGGGGTGGTCACCAAAAACCAAACAGCCATATCCTGATGATACATTTTAAACATCAGCTTGAAAAAGAGGAAGATTGTAATCAATGTCTGTTGTTTAACTAATGGAGACAAGGTTTTTATACACTCTTCTTGGGACTGTATACCGCTTAATGTCTTGCAGGCCCTGTGATGGTGAAATGAGTTTTGATGGCCAATTTTGGAGGATGCCTCGCAATTGAAAACTGGCTCTTCTAACTTCAAGGATTCAGCTTATGGCACGGTATGGATAAAATGACTTTCATTTCCCCTGCCAAGATACTCTATTCTTCCCAGAGAGGCAAGGAAGAATGCAGAATGAAAGAAATGGAGGAAAATGGCATCTGAAAGCTCCACTAAATGACCCCATTGGTCAGAAGGGAATGGGAACAATTTCCTCACACAATAGGCGATGGGGAGACACTCTTTTCCAGGAGGGAAAGA
>NW_006778810.1:317975-329432 GCF_000442215.2 Lipotes vexillifer
AGCTATCCCTCAGGGGCACTGGTTCCCCCCCCCAACCATGCCCTCAGGACCCACATGACCAGAGGGGGCCTAGGACGGCAGAGTATAAGGCCCAGGACCTCAGCAGGCTCCCCAGGGCCCAAGTGGGTGGGGAACATGCTAGCTGCTTTCCCTTTCATTCCTCCAATCTCCTGAGGGTCTCTCCCTGTCCCCGTTGCTCCCCTCACTGAGGGTGGGCCCCTCCAGGTATGGGTACCCCTCCCCTCCCCCAGCTTCCCTTCATGAGTGCTGGTCCCATCCGCCTCCACTTCTTTCCCCTCCCTCCCCCACATGTCCTACCTGGCCACTCGGGTTACTCCCATCCCATTAGGTGTCTGTGGTTCCCCACCAGTGCTTGGTAGGTGCCCTAATTGTTGTGAGACATGAACTCTGTGTCCTCCTACCCTGCCATCTTGACTCCGCTCCTATATCACATTGTTTTGATTCCTGTAGCTTTGTAGTAGTATCTTAAGTCTGGAAGGGTTTATGGTTCCTACTTTGTTCTTTTTCCTCAGGTTGCTTTGTCAACTCTCGGTCTTTTATGGTTCTGTATAAATTTTAGGATTATTTGTTCTTGTTCTGTAAAAAATGTCACAGATAATTTGATGGGGATCACATTATATCTGCAGGTTGCTTTGGGTATTATGGCCATTTTAACAATACTAATTCTTCCAATCCAAGAACATGGAATATCCCTTTCTTTGAATCATCTTCAATTTCCTTTATTAATATTTTGTAGTTCTCAGCATATAAGTCTTTCACCTACTTGGTGAGGTTTACTCCTAAGTATTTTATTTTTTGATGTGATTTTAAAAGGAATTGTTTGTTTACATTCCTTTTTTGATATTTCATTGTAAATGTAAACAAATGAAACCAATTTCTGTATGTTAATCTTGTATCCTGCTACCTTTCTGAATCTGTTTATCAGTTCTAGTAGTTTTTTTATGGAGTCTTTAGAGTTTTCTGTATATAGTACTATGTCATCTGCATATATTAAAAATTTTACCTCTTCTCTTCCAATCTGGATACCTTTTCTTTTTCTTGTCTTACTGCTGTCACCGGGACTACGTTGATGAGAAGTGGTGAGACTGGGCATCCTTGTCATGTTCCAGATTTTAGTGGTAAGGCTTTCTGCTTTTTACTATTGAGTGGTATATTGGCTGTGGGTTTGTCATAAATAGCTTTTATTATGTTGGGATATGTTCCCTTTATGCCCACTTTTGCAAGGGTTTTTATCATGAATGGATGTTGAATTTTAGGAGATGCTTTTTCTGCATCTCTTTAGATGATCATGTGGATCTTGTCTTTTTTTGTTGTTGTTGATATGGCGTATCACATTGATTTGTGTATGTTGAATCGTCCTTTTAGCCCTTAGATAAATCCAGTGTGGTCATGGTATATCATTTTTTATGTGTTATTTGATTCAGTTTGCTAATATTTTATTGATAGTTTTTGCACCTATATTCATCAGAGATATTGGCCTGTAATTTTTTTTTTTGGTAGCATCTTTGGTTTTGGGATCAGGGTGATGGTGGCTTCATAGAATGTCTTTGGGAGTATTCCTTCCTGTTTAACCTTTTGGAAGAGGCTGAAAACAATTGGTATAAGTTCTTTTTTGTATGTTTGGTAGAATTTGCCTGTGAAGCCATCTGGTTCTGGACTTTTGTTGGTAGGGAATTTTTTAATTTACAGATTCTATTTCACTTCTATTGATAGGTCTGTTCAAATTGTCTGTTTCTTCTTGATTCAGTTTTTTTTTTTTTGCAGTACGCAGGCCTCTCACTGTTGTGGTCTCTCCTGTTGCGGAGCACAGGCTCGGGACGCGCAGGCTCAGCGTCCATGGCTCATGGGCCCAGCCGCTCCGCGGCATGTGGGATCTTCCCAGACCAGGGCACGAACCTGTGTCCCCTGTATTGGCAGGCGGACTCCCAACCACTGTGCCATCAGGGAAGCCTGGTCTGTACTTTTTAAGCTAAGCCTTTACTGAAACTAGAATTTTTGTCTCTGAGAGAAGGTTGTACTGATAACCAAAATGGAGGATATTGTCTTCATTTTACATGTTTTGTTTATTAAAAATTACTTGATATTTGGTTAGTTTCTTCATGATAATGAGATCCTCCCAATGTGTTATATTGTACAAATATCCTCACTTCCAATCATCTCTAATAAGTTTTTTTTCTTGTCACCAAGTTTTATTTACTTGAGTGTAAACAGGACCTCTGTCCCTGAATTGTATTCAGATTTCAGTCTTTTAGGCATAACTCGGGCCTCCTGGTCAGAAAGTGCATTTTAACAGTATTTTCATGTGACTCACACACGTTTTTTTTTTTTTTAACTAAGTAGGGCAGGTGTACTTATTCTCAATTTGATAGCATTTTGAATAAGCTGGTGATCTCTTAAAAGTAATGATGCCCAGGGGCTTCCCTGGTGGCGCAGTGGTTGGGAGTCCGCCTGCCGATGCAGGGGATACGGGTTCGTGCCCCGGTCTGGGAGGATCCCACATGCCGTGGAGCGGCTGGGCCCGTGAGCCATGGCCGTTGAGCCTGCTCGTCCGGAGCCTGTGCTCCGCAATGGGAGAGGCCACGGCAGTGAGAGGCCCACATACTAAAAAAAAAAAAAAAAAAAGTAATGATGCCCAGAAATACTAATTTACTGAATCCTTTTAAGTTCTGGACATGGGAATTTTTAAATGTTTTCCAAGTAATAATGATGTAGAGCAAAGAAAACTCCTGGAGGTGAAGAAAAAGGGTAACAACTCCCTGATTTCTTCTTGTCTTTTTACAGCATGGGAAGAAACTCTGGGTCAAGAAAGTGTGGGTGGTTTTATAGAGAGTGGGGTTCTATTAGGAGGGACAAAGGACCTAATCAATCATTTTTCCATGTGAGAATCTATGGAATTGTCTCTCTCTCTCTCTCTCTCTCTCTCTCGGACTTATTCCCTTAATAAATGAAGAATGGGAGACTCCAGGTGGCCTCATGGTTGAGGTTTCAAGACGAGTGAAGAAAGACAAAAGCAAAGTAAAAGAAGCTCAGGTTGAATTACTCACTTTGACTTGAATATACTTCTGTGAGGAGTTACACCAGCATTATGATTGAATAAGATGTGTTCCATCATACCTCCCTTTAATAACAACTTGGCTTCATTCACAGACCAAAGTGTCTTTGTGGGAGCTGTGGGATCCAGCAAATTTGTCAAGGGGAACAGGAGGAGTCTCACCCACCTGTGCACAGGGTATTAGGCTTAGAGACCTCAATCCCAGCTCTGGACATTGCAGTCATCTGTTAACTGGCTCCATACCCTCTTGGCTACAGCCTGGGGTACCTGGAAAATCCTGTTTTAATCCATCATTTAAGAACGAAAGAGCTTTTGTGGATATTCAGGTTTCTTGTAGAGAAGTACTGGCATGATGTTGGGGCAAAAAAAAAAATATCTATGAGTTTGCATGAATTGAACAAAGTAAAAGGAATGGTTTCACGAACATCAAGCCTCCCCCAAGATTGAACAACTAAAGGCCAAGAGGGCTCTTCCTGGCCTATGATTTTGGCCCATGATTTCCCCTGCAGGGGCAAGTGAGAGCATGTGAATTAACATGTAGCTTCTCCAACTGTGTGGGATGTTGCCAAAAAAGCCCATTGATTTCTTGCCCCATTCAGAGTGCTGAATTATGAGATGAATGACTGGGGTGGGAAGAGGTAGCAGATAGGATTCTTAGAAGAAATTGATGTGGTACAGATTCTACCTGCTGTATCACAGACTATCAAGAAGCCCATCCATGAGCGAATAGGGATGCCTCACCCATGGATCCTCCCAACTGGCCAGTGGGCACCCTCAGTGCTCTGAACACATTATACAAATATCCACACTGTGGCTAGTTTACCATGGGTGCTCACAACCAAGGCAGTGAGGGAAGGCTTTGGCTGACAGCTTGAGAACACACAAAGGAAGCTGGCTCACATCTGCAGGCCAGAGACAGACCATAAATTTCTGCATTAGCACCACCCTTAGGAGAAGAAAAGGGGCTTTATCAGCCCCCAGCCTATTGTGTTGCTAGATAAAAATAGAGCATATAAGCTCAAGAATTCTGCCAAAAGAAGAAATAAGAAGCATGAAACACTTTTATCCATAGAAGGTCTGAGAAAGCCTCAGAAACTCTAAGTCTAGAGGGCCAACAGAAGGTGTTTTTCTCCTGAAGACAATTAGCAAACACTGGAGTAGGTGGGTGCTACTTCAAAAGTGAAGACAGAAGCACAAAACGCCAGAAACATTTTTTTTTTTAAACCAAAGTAACCTAACACAACTAAAGGATTACAAAGTCTTCCAGTTATTAATCCCAAAGACTCTGAAATCTGCAATCTACCTAATAAATAATTCAAAAACACTGTTATAAGAAACCTCAGTGAGCTACAAGCTATCAGAAAAAACATGAAGAAAATAGACAAAAACTTTTTAAAAAAAAAAAAAGGATCCAAAAACATGGTGGAGATGAAATGAAAAATGCAATAGAAAAGTCTATAGCTGCAATAGCTTTTAAAAAAATATGCAGAATAGGGCCTCCCTGGTGGCGCAGTGGTTGAGAGTCCGCCTGCTGATGCAGGGGATGCGGGTTCGTGACCCGGTCCGGGAGGATCCCACATGCCGCGGAGCGGCTGGGCCCGTGAGCCGTGGCCACTGAGCTTGCGTGTCTGGCAACGGGAGAGGCCATGACAGTGAGAGGCCCACGTATCGCAAAAAAAAAAAAAAAAAAGCAGAATAAAGTGAAGTGTATTGTGACATTAAAAATATAAAAGGAGAATTAAAAATGGAACATGTACAGGCCTACAAAGATAAGTTTCTATCAACATAAGATGGACTGTTTTAACTATGAGTTATTTTATGTATACCTCATGGTAACCCCAAAGCAAATATTTTTAGTAGAATCACAAACACTAAAAAAGGAAACAGAGCATACCAACATGGTAAACCACCCATTATAAAGGTAGACAGAACCAGAGGGGAAAAAGAAACAGTGGAAATATAAAACCGGGGTCCCCAACCCCTGGACCATGGACTGGTACTGGTCCGTGGCCTGTTAGGAACTGGGCAGCACAGCAGGAGATGAGTGGTGGGCAAGCAAGAGAAGCTTCATCTGTATTTACAGCAGCTCCCCATCACTTGCATTACCACCTGAGCTCTGCCTTTCAGATCATCAGCAGCATTAGATTCCATAGGAACGCGAACCCTACTGTGAACTGGGCATGTGAGGGATCTAGGCTGCATGCTTCTTATGAGAATCTAATGCCTGATGATCTGAGGTGGAGCTGAAGCAGTGATGCTAGTGCTGGGGAGCGGCTGCAAATACAGATTATCATTAGCAGAGATGTTTGACTGCACAGAGACCATAACAAATCAATTGCTTGCAGACTCATATCAAAACCCTATCATGGGCTTCCCTGGTGGCGCAGTGGTTGAGAGTCCGCCTGCCGATGCAGGGGATATGGGTTCGTGCCCCAGTCCAGGAAGATCCCACATGCCGCGGAGCAGCTGGGCCTCTGAGCCATGGCCACTGAGCCTGCGCGTCCAGAGCCTGTGCTCCGCAACGGGAGAGGCCACAACAGTGAGAGGCCCGCGTACCGCAAAAAAAAACAAACAAAAAACAAAAACCCTGTCAGCGAGTGGCAAGTGAAAGCAAGCTCAGGGCTCCCACTGATGCTGCATAATGGTGAGTTGTATAATTATTTCATTATATATTACAATGTAATAATAATAGAAATAAAGTGGACTATAAATGTAATGCACTTGAATTATCCCGAAACCATCCCCACCTCCCACTCTGTGGAAAAATTGTCTTCCATGAAACTGGTCCCTGGTGCCAGAAAGGTTGGGGAACACTGATATAAAACATTCAGAAAGCAATGAATGATATGGCAGTAATAAGTCCTTACGTATCAAAATTCACTCTAAATATAAGTGGATTTAAGTCACAAATTAAAGCCACAGAGTGGCTGGATGTATAAAAAATATATAAGGTACAATTATATTCTGCATATAAGACACTCATTTCAGCTTTAAGACACATATACTCAAAATAAAGAGATGGAATATTATATTCCATGCAAGTAGAAGCCAAATAATGTGGGGGTAGCCATACTTATATCAGACAAAACAGACTTTAACAAGAACAATATCAAGACACAAAGTCATTATATTCAATATAATGATACAAAGGTCAACATATCAAGAAGATGTAACAATTGTAAATAGATACACACCCAACATCAGAGCACCTAAATATATTAAGCAAATGCTAACAGATCTGAAGGGAGAAACAGACAATACAATAATAGTAGGGAACTTCAATACTCCACTCTCAGCAGTGGATAGATCATCCATATAGTGGATGAGCAAGGATTTATGTATATAGACCAGTGTATATACACTGGTCTATACATTACACCAAATGGACTGAACAGGCATATACAGAACATTCCATCCACCAACTTGTTCTCAACTGCACATGGAACATACTCCAGGAAAGATTATATGAAAAACGATGTCTTAGCAAATTTAAGAAGATCAGAATCATACCAGCTATCTGAACACGATGATATAAAACTAGAAAGCAACAAAAGGATATCTGGAAAATCTACAAAGAAGGGAAAACTACACAGTGCACTTCCAAAAACGTCTATGAGTCAAAAAAGAAATCAAAAGGAAAAATTTTTTAAAGGAAAAATTTTTTAAAACTTTAAAGCAAACGATAATGGAGGCACAACTTACCAAATCCTATGAGATGCTGCAAAAGCATTCCAGAAAGGAAAGTGTATAGCGATAAGTGCAAATGGCAAGAAATTAGAAAGTGCCTAAATAATCTAACTCTACATATCAAGGAACTAGAAAAATAAGAAATTTATCCTAAAGTTAGCAGAGGGAAGAATATAATAAAGACTAGAGTGGAGGGGCTTCCCTGGTGGCGCAGTGGTTGAGAATCTGCCTGCTAATGCAGGGGACACAGGTTCAAGCCCTGGTCTGGGAGGATCCCACATGCCGCGGAGCAACTAGGCCTGTGAGCCACAACTACTGAGCCTGCGAGTCTGGAGCGTGTGCTCCACAACAAGAGAGGCCGTGATAGTGAGAGGCCCGCGCACCGCGATGAAGAGTGGCCCCCGCTTGCCGCAACTAGAGAAAGCCGTCTCATAGAAACGAAGACCCAACACAGCAAAAATAAATAAATTAATTAATAAACTCCTATACCCAACATCTTAAAAAAAAAAAAAAGACTAGCATGGAAATAAATAAAATAGATAAAAGAAAATCAATAGAAAGGATCAACAAGCTAAAAGCTGGATTTTCAAAAATATATAATTCACAGACTTTTAGCTAGACTAGGAAAAAAGAGAGAAGACAAAATTAGAAATGAAAGAGGAGACATTACTACTGATACTACAGAAATACATAAGATCATAAGAGACTACTATAGACAGTACATATAGTACTGCAAGTATTGGTATTAGCTGGAGCAATTAGGCAAGACAAAGAAAGGCATCCAATTAAGAAAGTAAGAACTAACCTTGTCATTATTTGAAGATATAATTTTCTATATAAAAAATCCTGGGCTTCCCTGGTGGCGCAGTGGTTGAGAGTCCGCATGCCAATGCAGGGGACGCAGGTTCGTGCCCCAGTCCGGGAAGATCCCACATGCCGCGGAGCGGCTGGGCCTGTGAGCTATGGCCGCTGAGCCTGCGTGTCTGGAGCCTATGCTCTGCAGCAGGAGACGCCACAGCAGTGAGAGGCCCGCGTACCACACACACACACACAAAAATCCTAATGAAGCAACCAAAAAGTTGTAACTAATCAACAAAGTATGTAAAATTGCACTGTATAAAATCAACACACATAATCAATTGTGTTTCTATACACAAATAGTGAAACATCTCTCTGAAAAAATAAGACTTTCTAATTTACAATACCATCAAAACAAAAAAATTACTTAGGGATAAATTTAACAAAGTTGGTGAAATGTCTCTACATTGAATATGACAAGGCATTGATAAAATAAATGGAAGACACTAACAAATGGGAAGATATCCTATGCTCATAGGTTGGAGGAATTTCTAAGATTTAAAAGTCCTTAATTCAACACCATCTGTAGATTCTAAGAAACCTCTCTCAAAAACCCAATGACATTCTCTACAGAAATAGAAAAATCAATTCTAAACTTTCTATCAAACCAGAAAAGAACTGAATAGCCAAAACAATTCTGAGAAAGAAGAAGAAAACCAGAATCATCACACTTCCTAATTTCAAACTCTACTACAATCTATTTATATACTATTTAAAAGAGTATGGTGCTAGCATCAAAACAGACACCCAGACTAGAGGGACAGAATAAAGAGCCCAGAATTAAACCCCCACATAGAAGGTTAACTAACTTTTGACAAGGTAGCCAAGAACAACCATGGGGAAATAATAGTGTCTTCAATAAATGGTTCTGGAAAACCTGGATAAACACAAGCAAAAAGTAAATCTGGACCCCTATCTTAAACCACTCAAAAGAATGAATTCAAGATGGATGGAAGACTTGAACCTAAGACCTGATACCATAAAAGTCCTAAAAGAAACATAAGAAACTCCTCTACATTTGTTTTGATGACTTTTTGAATATGACACCAAAAGTACAAAAAACAAAGGCAGAAGTCAACAAAGGAGAATAAATCAAACTTCAAAGCTTCTGTACAGCAAATTAAAAAATCAGCAAAATGAAAAGTCAACCTACTAAATGGGAAAAAATGTGGACCATATATTGGATAAAAGGCATATAATTAAAATACCTTAAAAAAAGCCTCATAAAATATACATGAAACCAAACAATCCAATGTATGAATGGGCAAAGGAAATAATTTTTTTTTCAAAAAGACATATAGATGACCGAAGGTATATAAAATTATCATCCTGACTAATCATAAGAACAATGCAAATCAAAACCACAACACGATATTATCTTGCACCGGTTAGAATGGTTATCATTAAATAACAAGAGATAATGAGCATTGGTGAGGATGTGGACAAAAGGGGACACTTGTGAACTCTTAGTGGGGATATATGTTTTGCAGCAACTGTGTAAAACAATATGAAGGTTTCTCAAAACTTTAAAAATACGGGGCTTCCCTGGTGGCGCAGTGGTTGGGAGTCCGCCTGCCAGTGCGGGGGGCATGGGTTCATGCCCCGGTCTGGGAGGATCCCATGTGCTGCGGAGCGGCTGGGCCCGTGTGCCACGGCCGCTGAGCCTGTGCATCCGGAGCCTGTGGTCCGCAACGGGAGGGGCCGCAGCAGTGAGAGGCCCACGTACCATAAAATATATATATATATATACACACACACATATACTATATGATCCAGCAATTCCACTTCTGAGTATTTATCCAAAGAAAATAAAAGCACTAACTTGAAAAGATATATGCACCCCCATATTTACTGCAGCATTATCCACAATAGCCAAGATATGGAATAAATCTAAATTCGTATCAACTGATGAATGAATAAGACAGATGTGATATTTATATTTATATATTTATCTATATTTACATACACACAGTGATTATCAGTCATTAGAAATAAGAAAATTCTACCATTTTCAACATTGAGTACCTTGGGTAAGTTATGTTGAGATAAGTCAAAAAGAGAATGAAAACTACTATGTGATATCATCAATTTGTAAAATTAAAAAAAAAAAAAAGCCAAACTCACAAAAACAACCAGGAGAATGTTGGTTGCCAGGAGCTGGGGTGTGGGGAACAGGAGAGATGTTATTTTAAGGTACAAACTTTTCACTAATAGTAAATAATTCCTAAAGATCTGATGCACAGTATAGAGAATCTAGACAGTGGTATTTTATTATAATCATCAAACTTGCTAAGAGACTAGAACTTAATTTTTATAAACACAATAAATAGTAATGATAACTACTGCTACAATGGCAATCATAGTATAATACGTAAATGTATCAAATCACCATGTTGTGCACCTTAAATTCAAATATTATATGTTAAATATATTGTAAGGAAAAAAAGAAATGCTAAAAATGCTAAAATATCAAAACAGGTCAAGCAGAAGAAATTTTCTGTGAGTTAGAAGGCAGTAAGTTGAAAATATCCACTCGGAGGAGAACGAAGAGAAAAAGAGTGAAGAATAACTATGTGATCTACAGGATAAACTCAAAAGAAATATTCTGTGAATTACAGAGACTTAGAAGGGAAAAATAGAGACAAAAAGCTTCTTTAAAGAAATAGTGGCTGAGAACTTTCCAAATCAGGGGAGAGATCTGGATATCCAAGTCCATGAAGCTCATAGGCACCAGACAAACTCAACTCAAAAAAATATCTTCTCCAAAACACATTAGAGTAAAACTGTCAACTATCAAAAACAAAGAATCTTAAAAGCAGCAGGAGGAGAGAAACTTAAAACTTATAAGAGAACCCTCATAAGGTTATCCACTGATTTCTCAACAGAAACCTCACAGGTCAGGAGAGAGTGGGATAATAGATTCAAATTGTTCAATTAAAAAAAAAAAGTCAACCAAGATAATCGCCTCCATCCTAACTGTCCCTCTTAAATGGAGAGATTAAAAACTCTTTCAAAAAAAAAAAAAAAAGCCGAGAGTGCATCATCACTAGATCTGTCTTAAAAGAAATTCTAAGAGTTTCTCAAGCTAAAACTAAATAGTACCATGAAAACATATGCAAATACACAGTAGACTTGTAAACATAAGTATATAGTTAAGGTAGGAATACTTAAATAGTGTGATATGGTGGTGTGTTAACCAGTTAACTTTAGTATAAAGGTTAAAGTATGTGATGATTAAAATAACTGCAGCTATGATCATTTTAATGTATAAACAATATACAAAGAGCTAAACTCCACAAAATTTTATGGAGGGGAGTAAAAGAGTAGATTTTTTTGTATGTGATGGAAGTTAAATTGTTATCAACATAAAATAGAGTGTTATATCTATAAGATGTTTTCTGTGAGCCTCATGGAACCACAAAGCAAAAACCTAAAGTAGATTCAGAAAATAAAGAGAAGGAAATCATAATATACCACTACACAATATCACTAATTCATAAACAAAAGCAGAAGAAAGGAACAAGAAAGAACAAAACATCCAGAAAACAATAAGATGGCATTGGTTAGTCCTTACCTACCAATAATCACTATAAACATAAATATATTAAATTCTTTAGTCAAAAGTCATAGAGTGGCTAGACAGATAAAAATTCATGATCAAACTATAAGCAGCCTATCAGAGACTCACTTCAATGTTAAAAACACAAATAGGCTCAAAGTGAAGCACTGGAACAAGATATTCCATACAAGTGGAAACCAACAGAAAGCAGAGGTAGCTACAGTTACACAAGACAAAAAAAAAAAAAAAAAAAAAAACCCAAAAGCTGCAACAACAACAA
>NW_006778810.1:329471-340539 GCF_000442215.2 Lipotes vexillifer
GAGGAAGAAACAGTAAAAAAAAAAAAAAAAAAAAAAAAAAAAAATCAGCCAAAAGCTGCAACAACAACAAAAATAAGGTCATTATATAATGATAACATTGTCAATTCATCAAGAATACAATCATAAATAAATACGCCTTAACAGTGGGGGACTTTAATATGTTAAGCAAATACTAACAGATTTGAAGATAGAAATAGACAATACAAAAAAAAATTGTAGGGATCTTTCATACCCAACTTTCAACAATGAATCCAGAAAGAAAATCAATGAGGAAGTACTGAACTTGAATTATACATTAGACCAAATGGACTTAAGAGACAAAAACAGAGCAGTCCATCCAACAGGGGCAGAATACATATTCTTCTCCAGTGCACATTGAATATTCTCTAGGACAGATCATGTGATGGGTCACTAAACAAGTCTTAGCAAATTTAAGAAGACTGATATCATACTAAGTATTTTTTCAACTACAATGGTAAGAAACCAGAAATGAACAACAGGAAGAATCTGGAAAATTTACAGATATGTGGAAATTAAACAACACGATCCTAAAGAATCAATGGGCTAAAGAAAAAATTTAAAAATAAAAAATAAAAAGACTGAATCATGAAGAAATAAAACAATCTGAACAGGCCAAATTACTATTAAGGAGATTGAATCAGTTCTCAAAAACCTCCCAGCAAAAATTTGTATTTTATAAATACACTAGAGGAGACACACACAATGATATAAAATAAGGTAGAGCTATTGGTTCTGAATCCCTGATTTCTTAGCAAATATTTATCATTTGAGTTGAGCTATATTTCAGAAATTTAACACAATTGAGCATCATTAACAATATGATTCTTGTAAACTTTTTTGAAAATACAAAGTGATAAAGAAGAGTATGTCTGTTACATGAGTGTGGAGTATAATGGAAACTTAGAAGAACAAGGCTTGACTGATTACAACTTCCACTTGTAAAGCCAATGTCTTTAATAAAGGAAGGTGAAAATGTTCATTTTTCAAAAACAAAGTACAAACAAAGGAAAACTAAGAAGACATGGGAATTTCCAGATTTACTGTGATGGCTTATGCACATTTCTCAGTGAATCACACAAAACCCTTATTAAAGATAAAAGAAATATTTGAACGTCATGGAGTAATCTGCAGAAAGCACCTAAACCAGTAAACATCAGGTGTATTGGGACAAATGATTATCAGGTGACTGAAGCACGCCAAGACATTATCACTGCTGTTGTATTCTCGGTGAAAATACATATGAAAACCATAATCTGAAACTATCATGAAAAAAATGTAAGTTTATGCAAATTTAAGTCCACATATACTTCTCATGTTCCCCAACTCCAACTGTGCATTTAAATAGTAAGTCTTTCTTATAAATATAGAGAGCAAGTCTCTCCTAATTACTTATTTTTTTCAGAACTTTGTGTTATCTAGATCACTAATGCCATCCCATTTAAAAGTGCATTTTCTGGGACTTCCCTGGTGGTGCAGTGGTTAAGAATCCACCTGCCAATGCAGGGGACACGGGTTTGAGCCCTGGACTGGGAAGATCCCACATGCGCACAGCAACTAAGCCCATGTGCCACAATTACTGAGCCTGCGCTCTAGAGACCGCGTGAGCCACAATTTTGAGCCTGCGTGCTGCAACTACTGAAGCCTGTGCGCCTAGAGTCCATGCTCTGCAACAAGAGAAGCCACTGCAGCAACAAGAAGCCCACACACTGCAACGAAGAGTAGCGCCCGCTCACTGCAACTAGAGAAAGGTCGCAGTCAGCAACGAAGACGCAACGCAGCCAAAAATAAATAAATAAATTTATTTTTAAAAATTAAAAAAAAGAAAAGTGCATTTTCTTAATCCTGGTGTGATAAGTTGTTGCATTCAGATGTACATTAATCATTTCACTTCCCCCCCCTTTTTTTTGGCGGTACACGGGCCTCTCACCGTTTTGGCCTCTCCCGTTGCGGAGCACAGGCTCCGGACGCGCAGGCTCAGTGGCCATGGCTCACGGGGCTCCGGACGCGCAGGCTCCGCGGCATGTGGGGCACGAACCCGCGTCCCCTGCATAGGCAGGCAGACTCTCAACCACTGCGCCACCAGGGAAGCCCCCCTTCGTCACTAATAGCTCATCATCCAAAATTATTTCTTAGGGAATTTTGAATATTAATGCCTTCCCATGTAGATCTCTCACAAAGGGAATCATTTCAATAGTTGGATGTCATTCTCCACGCTCTGTAGGGAGCCTGGATGCAGACAATGGGGAAAAGGCTCTGGAACACAGGGTAGAAGTATTCTAAAGTGCTGACTTTGACTATCACAAGAAGGAAAAAAATAAGTAGTTGAAAATGATGTTGCTAGGCACAGAAGAAGTAGAGAGTTAAAGATTGTAGGTTCTTAATCCATGACATTTCAGCAGAAAAAACAGACAGAGCCTCTGACCCAGGACAGGACAGTTACCTGAGAAGCTGCCATTTCCTCCTCTCCTTCCTCCTGCTCTGGGTCGTTTTCTCATCGATATGATGTTGAGGAATCACATTGGGATCTTGAAAATATGCCTCAGTGCCGTCAGCACAGCTCCTTCACCTCTTCCCACAACACCAACAGGCTAAAGGACCTTGAAATGCTGAAACGGCAACGTGAAAAAGAGATTCAGGAACAATGAGCTCCTGCATGGAGACCAAACTGTGAGCTTTTCTTTCCTGCCGACACATGCTCTCCCCTCACACAGATGCCCCAAAACTTCTGCTACAGCACAGAGTAAGTTGGCTACACTGACCTGCCCTTTCCAATCTCATGTAGAGCAGACACCAATGTCTCCCCAAAGGCAAAAGGACTGAAGACTGCAAACTATCACCAGGTACCAGTAGCCCTTGGGCTTGGGCTTAAACCGGGCCTAACCTTAGAATCACCTGCAGTTAAAACAACTCAGATGCCCCCACCCAGATCAATAGACAGACTCTGTGGGGAGGGCACAGGTGATGTTATTTCTAAATACTCATCATGTAATACTAATGGGAAACTGCATGGGAACCACATAGCAAATGTTTCTTCTGAAGCTTTAAAGTGCGTACAAATTTGCGGGGAACCAGGCCCCACTCTAAGTTATGAAACTCCTGTAGGGCTCAAAAAATGACATCTTTTACGAGTTTTCTTGTTCACGCAGATGTTACTCCCTCAGACCCATATTCAGTAGCACTGAGATAAGAGATCAGGCATAGCACACCTGAGACCACTGAGTAGTGTGAAGGCTTCAGAGAATTTCCAGAAGTGCAGGTTCCCTGGGCCTAATTCCTAGGGGCCGAGTTCCTCCTGGAATGGGTGTTGTCTTGTTGTTGCCTATGGTAGATGCTGCTTGGTTGGTGGAAATCATGTGGTGGGTTTAGGGATGTGTGAGGGGTCGCCCTTAGAAATCTTCCCAAAGGTACCCTTAGTCCTCAGGTCCTTTAGCCCCCTCTCCTCTCAGGGCCCACTTGACAGAGAGGACTACCCAGGGACAGGGCAGGACCACCTGTCCTCAGGTGAGCTGAGACTCCATACCCCAAAAGATGCAGAGCACAAAGTTGTTTACATCACAGATCTGTTTGAAAATTAACGAAAGGCAGCAGTGAAGGGTGGATTAACATTTTGGGTTGGGAATGGACAGAAGACTTTGAAAATGATGCCATGAGTGCATATTTAATGATTAACAAAGGAAGTTGTGATCTATGTTAAGTAATAAAGCACATTATACCTGAATTAACAGATCAGATTTTTCATTCATTGTATGTTTGTCTATGTGTGTGTGTTATAAATTGTGGTGCCACAGTTTGTTCTCCCCATCTCCCCTTACGTGTTTATACTTTCTCACATTTTTTATATATTTTTATTTATTTATTTTGGCTGCACTGGATCTTAGTTGAGGCATGCAGGATCTTCGGTGCGGCATGTTTAGTTGCAGCATGAGGGATTTTTTTTTTTTTTTTTTTTTTTCAGCATGTGGGCTTCTTAGTTTTGGCATGCATGTGGGATCCAGTTCCCCCACCAGGGATCAAACCCGGGCCCCCTGCATTGGGAGTGCGGAGTCTTACCCACTGGACCACCAGGGAAGTCCCTATACTTTCGCACATTTTAAAAAGCGCATTGATTAAGGTAAAAATTAGAGAAAAGCACATCCACTTTTTCAAATATTCTCTGAGAATTCTGAATCTTTTAAAAATTTTATTAAAAATTTCTTTTTAATTTTTATACAACTTTAAAGGTTACTTTTCATTTACAGTTACTATAAAATATTGGTTATTTTCCCCAATATGTATGTTGTACAATGTCTTCCAGCTATCTTACAACGAATTGTACTTTCCACTCCCCAACTCCTATATTGCCCCTCCCTGCTCCTCACTGGCAACAAGTAGTTCGTTCGATATATCTCTGAGTTTGCTTCTTTTTTGTTATATTTACTAGTTTGTTTTATTTTTTTAGATTCTACATATAAGTAATATCATACAGTGTTTGACTTTCTCTGACTTATTTCGCTCAGCATAATGCCCTCCAAGTCCATCTATGTCACTACAAATGGCAAAATTTCATTTTTTCGTGGCTGAATAGTATTGCGTTGTACATATATACCACATCTGCTTTTTAAAATTTTTATTTTATATTGAGTATAATTGATTTACAATGTTGTGTTAGTTTCAGGTGTACAGCCGAGTAATATATATATCTTTTCAAATTATTTACCTGTTTAGATTATTACAGAATATTGAGCAGAGTTCTCTGTGCTATACACTAGGTCCTTGTTGGTTATCTATGCGGGTATGTCAATCCCAAACTCTCAATTTATCCCCCCACACACACCTTTCCTTTGGTAACCGAACAACTATATATGCCAATAAAATGAAAGTAGAAGAAATGGACAAATTTCTAGAATTGTACCACCTCCCAGGACTGAACCCAGAAGAAATAGAAAATATGAACAGAGCAATTGCCAGTAATGAAATAGAATCAGTACTAATTAAAAACAAAAACAACAAACAAAAGTGAAGGACCAGATGGCTTCAGAGTTGAATTCTACCAAACATTTAGAAAAAAGTTAACACATAACCTTCTCAAACTATTCCAAAATATTGCAGAGGATTAGGTCAGCATCATCCTGATACCAAAGTCAGACAAAAATATCACATAAAGAAAATTACTAGGCAATGTCACTGATGGACATACATGCAAAAATCCTCAAAAAATATCAGCAAAATGAGCCCAACAATATATTAAAAGTATCATACACCATGGTCAAGTGGGATTAATCCCAGGGAGTCAAGGGTGGTTCAGTATCTTCATATAAATCCATGTGATAAACTACAGTAACAAATTGAAGAATAAAAATCATATGATAAAAAAAAACCATGATCATCTCAATAGATGCATAAAAAGCTTTTGACAAAATTCAACATCAATTCATTATTAAAAGCTCTCCAGACACTGGGTATAGAGGATACATACCTCAGCATAATAAAGGCCATTTGGAGAAGGCAACAGTTAACATCATACTCAATGGTGAAAAACTGAAAGCATTTCCTTAAGGTCTGGGTCAAGACAGGAATGCAGAGGGCTGGCCTCTCTGCCTCTCTTCCAGGCTGAGGCACCAGGTTGGGTGACTCAGATCACAGCACTGATCTGAGATCACTGCACTGATCCATTTTCCCCAGCCTCCTAGGCCTGAGGGCAAGTAGAGTTTAAGTGGAAATAGATTCTGTGTGAAAGCTGCCTGCAGATTCTGGAGCTACAGCTGGTGTGTGGTTGAGAGTATTTGGCCTTATCTGATTTTACATGAATATTTTTAGGTATTGTAGGCTTTGAAAGCCTACAGATGACCATGGGAAGTCACTACTCTTTTCTGGACTCTGAATTTCTGGAATTTCACCTCTGAGATCACTGTTGTGCAATGTGGAAAGAAGAATGTATTAGGAGGAGATTATTCTTAGAAAAGGGCAGTACTTTGGTTGGAAGAGAACCTAGTCCACACTATTCATAGCTCTGTGAGCTTGTGGAGTGGTTGGTGGAGGCCTCAGCTAAGTCTCAGTGTCAAATTTGCTGGCCTCATCATGGTGACTGAGCGATATTTTGTGATGGTTGTTCAGGAGGGTGAAAGGACTAAGAAATGGTGATCCATTTAAAAGTAGAAATTGGTAGCTGTGTTTTCTCTTTTGTAATTTTGAGTTTTTTTCACACCTGTTGCCCCAGATGCTCTTCAAAACCAAAGAAGAATAATATTGTAGGGTGTTTCGGGTGAAGGAATTTGGCTGTTACTTCCTCTGTTACACCTACAGTTCCCAGAATTATGTGAAATTAAGCCTGACCTTAAGAAAGCTTCCTTTCCTGAAGTCCTAGCAACTGCCCAGGTGAGACCTCTTAGGCCATTCTAGACTAGAAAGTGAAGTGTATTATTTCCCTGAGCTCAGAAAAATACGATGGTTTTACCTTAAAAAAAAAAAAAAAAAAAGCATTTACAATTGTACTATGATTTATTGCTTCTTTTGGAGCATAAAATTGTCTTATTTGCCACTCTCTTGTAAATGACTGTTTGTAAATTATACTTAGGACTTAGAGAGGAATGAATATACAAAAAACTGATCAATGTGCAAATATCATCAATTTACATATATCTCACAGGATTCTCCCATTATTATCAAAGAAAAACAAAGCTTGGATACTCTGCAGTCATGAATCAGAGAATGCAGGGGACTGGAGGTAAGAAACAGACAGTAATCAATGCAGCAGAGTTCACCATTCACCAGCTGGGATTACTAAAAGGAGCCAAACAAATGTGAAATATGGAAGAGAGGGTTACAAAGACACAAAAGTGCTCACCAAGACAAGGACGCTTTGGGTGGCTCTAGATTCAGGGGAGGATCTAGAGGAGTTAATAGTCCTATGGATGTGTTGAATCTGCTGCCTGTGCCTATTCAAGATGAAAACCATAGAGACATGGATCAGATCATGAGCAGCAAACATGAAACATCAGGGAATACATAATAACAGTCCTACAGTGAGTAAGATGGTGATTCTGTTATGAAATAAACCATAACCGAATCCCAAATCCTTTTTCTGTTGACAAACCTAGCATACTTAATTACTATGGTATACTTACAAATCTAGTTAGCTGTGTTTTTCCAATAGTTTAGATATATATTTATCTGTTTTCCTAACTTGTTATTATAGTTTAAGTTGGTGGTAATTATTATTTTAGTACCAACAATTTTCCAGTTCAGTATAAAGATTTATTAATAGGCCAATATCAATTATGCAAAGGATGTAGTGATCTTAATATAGATGCTCTCATTGTAATACTACAGAAACCTGCAATATGACAAAGTTGGATTTAATACATGCAAGACAGGCTCAATATTAGGACAGCAACAGAGAGAGTCATATGTTTCTGTGCCTGAACAAAATGGAATACCACCCATCACAGGAATTGTTGAATAGCATCATAGTGTGCCTTAAAGTAGGTGTTATGAATCCCTGATATTAATAAAATTGTGTAGGTTAAAAAATTTTTACTAATTTCACATATTATCATCAATTTATTAATATGTAAGTGAAGTAAAACTATTAGCAGTGAAGATAGATACACCTTTTACGTTATTTTAACATACAAGATAGTTATGTAAAAATGGAATCTCATGTGTGAAATCTTGTGCATTTTATTAAATTGAAATCATACATTTTTATTGATAGAATATTTTTGAAACAGAGGAAAATATCACAAGATACATTTGAGACTGACTTCTGTTCTCTGAAACTCATTATTATACATTTATATTTCCTTAAGGACGAATTCCTTTTCTTCAAGAGGGAAGATCATCTCATCGAAACAGACAGACCACTGACGATGGCAGCAGAAAAAAGTTTCTGTTTCCATTAAGTACTTCATACACCCTGAGTTAGAGAACATATTTCTCTTCCAGCAACTGCCATTTGGATACAACATTCTGTGCAGGACTAAATGACTTACATACATTTCTCTTAGTCTTTATTATCAGTATGTGGTGTTACAGGCTCATACCTGCAGTAATCCTGAACATTTAGTCTCTGATTCCAGTCATTAATATGAACAACAGATTGGTTTCTGCACTTGGTTTCTGCACTTAAGAGTATATTAAAAGTCAGGTTGCAGTATTACTTGGATTCAGCACCAAGAATCAAGGTCATTGTGAATTACACTAAATTACATTAGAAGCCGTAACAGATTGATGGAGGAACTATAATCCCAGTCTTTAGAAGTTCAGCTCAAGCTTCAGAATTATTTCAACTTCCTGTATGGCTTTGGCACTGGACCAGAATCAAACCCTGAAGAATCACTTTTTCTGGAATAAATATTTACTTAAATACCTGATACCCTCCCATAGACAGTCATCCTTTCAGATTGAAAGAAAAAATTGTCACCTGACTCCTTTCTGCTGTCAGGGTGGTGGGCTCAGTGTGATTGTCAAGACAGCCAGTACCCATATTGGAGGGAAGCAGTCATAAACCTAGGTGTAGGTTTGTGATTCTCTGGCCTCATCTCCCCTCACAACTGCAAGTATCTTTTCACCTGTAGGTGCAATAAGAGATCAGTTTTGGGGAACAGAGGATATTTGTGAAAAACCTTATCCCAGTGGTTAATTACCAAAAAAACCCCTACAAACTACTAGTTATTTCCAAGGAGATCACTGAAGAGTTTTGAGACTGCTTTTTGTTTTGTTTTATGTTATCCCAAACGTAAAAGTCAGACAGAGTCTCATGTGAAAGAGGCAGGAAATACTGAGTAGGCTGTGGAAACTGGGAATACACAAGAGCCTGAAAGATCTTACAGAGGCTATAAATAATGCTTGAATCAAAAGTTTGGTGGCAGGCTTCCCTGGTGGCGCAGTGGTTAAGAATCCGCCTGCCGGGGCTTCCCTGGTGGCGCAGTGGTTGAGAATCTGCCTGCCAATGCAGACGACACAGGTTCGAGCCCTGGTCTGGGAAGATCCCACATGCCATGGAGCAACTGGGCCCGTGAGCCACAATTACTGAGCCTGCGCGTCTGGAGCCTGTGCTCCGCAACAACAGAGGCCGCAATAGTGAGAGGCCTGCGCACCGCGATGAAGAGTGACCCCCACTTGCCACAACTAGAGAAAGCCCATGCACAGAAATGAAGACCCAACACAGCCATAAATAAATAAATACATTGTGTATTATAAAAAAAAAAAAGAATCCGCCTGCCAATGCAGGGGACATGGGTTCGAGCCCTTGTCCGGGAAGATCCCACATGCCACAGGGCAGCTAAGTCCGGTGCCACAACTACTGAGCCTGCGCACCTATAGCCCATGCTCTGCAACAATAGAAGCCAGTGCAATAAGAAGCCAGTGCACCACAATGAAGAGTAGCCCCCGCTCACCGCAACTAAAGAAAGCCCATGCACAGCAATAAAGCCCCAATGGAGCCAAAAATAAATAAATAAATATAAATAAATAAAAATAAATAAATAAATAAATTTATTTATTTAAAAAGAAAAGTTTGATGGCACATCACGGGGAAACAGAACCAACCTGAAAAAGCTCCCAGTGGTCAAATGTAGATAAACTTGAACAACAAAATAAAGAGCATGGAACTGAATGATAATAACAAAATATTCAATAAATACATAGGATTCCATATCAATGTTAAAAATATAATTATAGAAATAAATGGAGAAAAGGAATATATTCTGTACATAAGGATGATGAATAATATAAGGAGTTATTCCTCTTTTAAAGTGGGGAAGATTATTTTATCCCCTCAGCCCCTCCTTGCATATGAGATGCACTTAGTGACTGCCCTACAAAAAATAGAGTATGGAAAAGAAAAACACAGTAACTTCACAATGGAGAAACCTCGCAAATACTTTAAACAAGTGATGGACCACCTTAACAATAAACCACATCAATTACCAAATGATTTGACATGATGAGATGTAGAGTCTTTCTCGAAAATTACTCATTTATTCTAATCATGAGGAGCACGTAACACAAACTCAGCTTTAGGGATATTCTAAGCAGTGTCTTATCAGTATTCCTCAAACTCATGAATGTCATGAAAAATAAGGGAAGACTAAGAGGGTCATAGAGCACAAGAGACAGGGAACATATGATGACTATATGTACCTAATGTGCTCGACTGGGTCCTGGAAGAGAAGAATGACATAGGGTCAAAACTGGTGAGATGCAAATAAAGTCTGGAATTCAGCTAACAGTAATGTACCAGTGGAGATTTCCTAGTTTTCACAAATGCAGCATGGCAATGTACAATGGTAACTATAGAGAAAACTGGATGAAAACATATTTGAGACCTCTCTGTATTATCTTTGAAGCTTTTCTACATTCTAAAATTATTTCATAACAAAATATTGACATAATTATATAAAAGTTTATAATTGAATTACAAATAGTTATGTTAACTGATTACCTCTTTGAGTTTATACCCTTTTTTATTTTCTAAGGAAGGCATTTTAACTCTTCTTGATTTCAAAAATAAACTATTAAACAAAATAGATTCATATATTTTGCCTTCTATGTTGTTCCAAATTTAATGAAAAGATCCTCTATAAATGTGTTTTCTAAGGTCAGAAATGCAGGAGTTCCTCTTGAAACGTCTTTCTTTGTCAATAAAGGGGGTATCACAGGAAAGTCTTCTTTGTGCAGATTACAAGAGCTCATTTTTCATGTACACCAAATCTCTAATCAGTTGTTGCCTCCCACGTGCTGTTTCCTTAAAATCCAGTTGAAACATCTTCCTGGGTTCTTTGTAGTGACCCTACAGTTCATTATTCCAGTGTTTACTGGAAAATTTTCAGTAAGTTAATCTATCTCAACAAGCATGATATTTCAAAGGTCCACAGTTTATGACAGCCAGAAGACATAAACATAGGCCCCCCAAAATAATTTTCATTGAAGCAGAGCTTCCCAGACCACATTTTAAAGCCAAGCTTCCTCCTTCACCTTTGGACATCACACCTGTGCCATCTGCTTTATTCATTCCCTACCAGAGGGTATGACTGTTATCTCCTTTTCTTCACATCCCCACTCTTTC
>NW_006778810.1:340549-362918 GCF_000442215.2 Lipotes vexillifer
CTTTCCTTTGCTCAAAAAAGGTGACCAGGTTCAGCTTAGAGAGAGCAAGACCTGTTTATTTAGAAAAGGAACATGACTCATGCTGGGGATTCTACAATTTCCAATCCAGTACTGTGTTCAGCAGAGAAGAGAGGACACTATATGTTATAGAAAATGATTTCACCAAATAGTATTTCCTGACAGCCCCTTTAAAATACATAGGAAGAATTTCTAATTTGCAGATTTTGAGGCCAAAATGTGATATTCTCCTTCCCTGTTTTCACCTGCCCTTCCGCCTCACAGTCAACCACTAATTCTGCTACAGCAATGGGGAATGTGGTTTGCGAGGACCTGACCCGACCACACAGACTCTATTACCTTTTCTTAAACCAAAGGTTGGACTCAACTCTCACACCACAAATATACCTGAGAGCCCTCTTGCTTAACTCTGGTTTCACCCTGGAATTGCCTGAAGCATGCAGTTTAAAAAAAATTTATTGTAATCTATATAAATTATGCTGTTCACCTGAAACTATGTTGTACACCTGAATCATATATAATATTGTAGGTCAATTATACTTCTTTTTTTTTCAATGTGCTCTCAGGCAGAACCTGTGAAGGAGGACTTCCCAGGTGGCTCAGTGGTTACAAATCCGCCTGCCAATGCAGGGGACATGGGTTTGAGCCCTGGTCCGGGAAGATCCCACATGCTGCGGAGCAACTAAGCCTGTGCACCACAACTACTGAGCCTGCGCTCCAGAACCTGTGAGCCACAACTACTGAGCCCACATGCCACAACTACTGAAGCCTGCGCACCTAGACCCCAAGCTCCGCAACAAGAGAAGCCACCGCACTGAGAAGCCCGCACACCACAACGAAGTATAGCCCACGCTCACCGCAACTAGAGAAAGCCTGCACACAGCAACAAAGACCCAAATGCAGCCAAAAATCTAATTAATTAATTAATTAATTTTTAAAAAAGAAGAATCTGTGAAGGTCACAGGTGATACTGGTTATTATAACTCACCATGTCATCTTTATTGTAAGCCTAGAGTGATAAGCATTTATGTAATTGTGCCTCTCTAATTTAAATATGCATACAAAGCATTCCAGGACCCATGGAAGAAATTGTCATTCTGCAGGTTTGGAGTGGGGCCCAGGAACTGGCATCTTTATCAAGTTTCTTCTTTGTGCCAATGCTGCTCCCCCAGACCAGTTTTTAGTAGCGCTACACTTGCAGTACTTAATAACCATGAGGATGCAGATACTGGGACTCACCTTTCTGTCTCTTGTTCTGTTTCCCTATCATTGATTTAAAAAAGCGTTTGCATGCAATAGAAGCTAACTATAGATGGTGGAGGAATACAGAATGGAAGGGTATCTTAGAAGTTCAGAGATTTTTCATTGTTTTGTGCTTACCTTCACTTTTTTTTCCTAATAGGGTAAAGGTTTATGTTTATTAGTAAAAGTCAGTCAGTTTTCCTAACTGGGTATATTTTTAATTCTCCAATCAGCAATACAGGAGATTAATTGCTCTTCATTCTCACTAAAATTTGATGATCCCAATTTGTGTTTTATTTATTTATTTAATTTAGGCATCTAGAAATTTGAGGTGCCATCTATTGCTTCCCTGGTGTCTAGCATAGATAAAGAAATGTGATATATATGACTGTGGGGCAACCATACCAGGGTTATGAGAGAACAGAAATGTGTAAAGTGCCTGCATGTAGCCAACACCAGAGAGAATAAGTGAAAAAATAAAAGTACCTCATAAATTTTCTCAGCCATTTTTTCAGCTATGAACATCTACCTATGCACTGTGTACATAACACCAAATGTACATCTTTTTTATGCATATGCATAAGTCCGTTCTTGGTATAACTGAAAACAAACCACTAGCTACAGAAAAACACATGATTATATTTTACTTATACCAAGGTTAAAAGTGAGCATAAACTGCTACCCAAGTCCATTGTATCAATTAGCACAACTGAAAAAAGTCCTCTTCCCATTCCAGGCAAGATTGCGCTATGACAGTATGGGCTGTGAAAAAACTCAGAACTTCTAGCCTAAAAACCAAGATTGGGCTATGACAGTATGGGCTATGAAAAAACTCAGAACTTCTAGCCTAAAAACCAAATAAACTGTTTGAAAAAGAAATGCTCACTGCCTCTGACTGATAAACTTTTCCCCCAACTAAGTGACACCTGGTACAGATCCCAGAGCACATGACAAGGCCATCACTCTGTTGAGAGGAAGTGAGGATGCTGCCTGCCACCTGTGGGTCAGCTTCCCTGGAAGGTCACTCATTTACAGTAGATATATTTTATGTTGCTGGTATATACCTGGCACCTAGGTTTCTGTGAAACCACAGCACATGCCATGCTGACCTGCCTATTACAGTGTCCGGAAGTCTTCCTCATCTCCACATCTAGTCTGCCACGGGACATTTCAAGCTATGTTCACAAAGATTGTTTCATTCCACACCCCATCTCCATCAAACTGCCACTGATCTAAGCCTGGAAAAATGTAATAATCTCTGTCTACTAATAGCATCCAGTCCTTAGTACTGCCCAGGAAATATTTTAAATCACTAGGACAGAATTAGATTTCCCGAATTCTCAGAAACCCAGCACACTTGCCAAGTCTCCATCTCTGCCATTTGTACATCTGAATACACCACCACCAGCTGCCTAAGACCTTGGGGTGAATATGTGGAGCTTCCTTGCTACATTCCTTTCCTCCCTACATTTCCAAGGAACTCTCCATATGTACTTTCAACAAGTCTTATGTATCTCTCTCTAAAAAAAAACCCAACCAACCAAACAAAAAAACACCATTGTCCTATTTTATCAGTCTTTACAAGTCTCCTAGTGCTAACTGCCTGAGTTAAAACTCTGGTCCATTGAAGCTGCTCCACTCTTATCACAATTAAGTGATCACAATGTTGTATTTGAATCGTATAAGTGACCTCAAATTGATCACTTAAATTTCTCATTGCTTTCGAAATTTTGAAAGTACACATCAGAAACTACCAGGGCCTGCATGGATGACCGGGGGTGAGGAGAGCAGTGGGAACCCTGTGTCCATAATGAAAGCAAAGAAGGACAGTGACTGTGATTCATATGTAGCAAGGATGACAATGATAAAAAAAAAAAACAAACTGGAAATAATCAGGAAATGAAACAAGTAGATTTTTCTCCTAAATTTAGGTTGTGTCAGTTGTGCAGTCAGAGAACAGGTGCCCTCTCACCACATGCGAAATCATGCAATTCTTCATCTTGTACATTTTCTGTCTTTTACATCATGCTACAGCATCATTCAAATTGGAATATTTTTCTCCTAATTTTACAAAATCTATTAAACACCCATCACAGTCACGTGTTTGTTCATGCCTAAACAACCCCATGACTTATGAATTCTCCAAATTTTCACCTGATCTAATTTTTACAGTAAAATGAATAACTTTGATAATGTTACATATAAGAGGTGGAAGAAACAATAACTGAAGAAAAGCCATCTTAGTGTTCCTCTCCAACTGAGAAGTAATAAACTGTATTAATTAAACAAAATCAACTTAATATGCTCACTGAGGAATTACTCTCATCTTTAATTTCCGAACATGAAAAATTTAATGAAAACCATCCTAAAAATGCCCCAGCATATAATAAAAGCAATAGTCATGAATTTTGGACCAAAAAAACCTCATAAACTAGATTTTTCATGACTAAAGGCAAGTAAAAAAGATGGTTTTGTAAAGGGGAGAGCTAAATTGGACTCCGCGTTCCATCTGTTTCTTTGACTTTAACCTTTGCTTTTCGTTGCTTTTGTTATTATAATCATACATAATGGACTGCCTCAGGGAACCCTGCCCTTCTGCATGAATGTTAAAGTGCCTCGGTTCAGCTTACCGGTAGACAATCTGACCCTGTCCACCTGTGGATGGCTGCAAGAAAGAAGAAATTAACACATCCCCTCCCCAAGGCTGGCCATTCCAGGGGATATTTGCAAAGCTTATGGCCTTTTCACTTTACTTCTTCATCTCCTCTCCCTCTCTGTGCTATAAAAGAAACGGACATGCAACCCTCGCCCCTCCGCCCCACCCCCGCCCCGCCAGTTAAGATGGTTTTTCAGAGACACTAATCTGCCATCTTTTCGGTCTGCTGGCTTTCCGAATAAAGTCGTATTCCTTTGCCTCAACACCTCGTCTCCGATTCATTGGCCTGTCATGCGGCAAGCAGAGCGAGCTTGAACTTGGTAAAAAATTTGACTTAGCCAGCCAGGAGCCTTGCTGCTCGTGGCTAGCCGCCCTGGTCAGGGAATACTGGGGCAAGGCCCTAGCAGCTGCCGGGACCATTAGTCCTGAGGATCTTCCCTTCAAAGTTCCCTGAAGCGACACCGGCTACCCCAGAGCTTGGCAGTTGAGGCAAGGAACCGACCAACTTCAGTTTGGTGCTACGAGTTGATGGACTCGATTCGATTCTGGAACTTCGGTTCCAATTTGGGGAACTTCGGTTCCATTTAGGGCTATGAGTCGACAGACTGATTCTGGAGGGTAAGTCGCTCCGGCGTGCACACCAGGAACATACTCCCCCCTCAGTCTGGGCTTTTCCTTTATGGGACTAGCCAATCTGGTTGGAATACCCTGTTAGCGGGGGCAATTGTTGTCGAACTCTACCTGATTCTGGGAATCGGTTCACTGGGAAAAGGTTCTTTGGTTTTGCAGGGTTAAGTCTACCTGATCTGGGAACTAGTTCATTGGTTTTGTCGTGGTTTTGTGTGCATCGATGCTAGAATTTGTGCCTTTTGTATTGGAATTTGCGTCTTTTGTGTCTTGGTGTTATCAAACTTTTAAAAGTGGAAAACACTCCATCCATCCCAAAGGAGAGCACTTTGGGGAATATATTAGATAAACGGGCAAAACATAGCGGTGATTCTATGACTATAAAAGACATGATATACTATTGTAATAGGATGTGGACCCAGTATATCTTAGGATGAGAAGAATGATGGCCTCTGAATGCCTCACTCGCAGTTAGAAATGTTCTGCAAAAGAGCAGGGAATTATGGTTTTCTCAGGGTATATGCCCAGTAGTGGGATTGCTGGGCCATATGGTAGTTCTATTTTTAGTTTTTTAAAGAACTGCCATATTGTTCTCCAGTGACATATATACACCACCAAATGAAAAATAGATAGCTAGTGGGAAGCAGCCGCATAGCACAGGGAGATCATCTTGGTGCTCTGTGACCACCTAGAAGGGTGGGATAGGGACGGTGGGAGGGAAACGCAAGAGGGAGGGCACATGGGGATATATGTATACGTATAGCTGATTCACTGTTACACAGCAGCAACTGACACAACAATGTAAAGCAATTATACCTCAGTAAAGATGTTTAAAAAAAAAGAGCACGTAAAAGAGATGAGATTCCATATGTAGGAGCATTTATGCTATTGCATCAGGAGGAAAAGGGGTCAGAGGGCTGCCATCTTATGGTGCAGCAGTCTGAAGGGAAACCCAAGTGGAAATCTGTTCTACAAAGGAAGAGGAAAAAAATGTTATTTCAAAACTTACACCCCCCTCCAGCCTGTCCAGCTCCTTCAATGGCCGAGCAGGCTGCACCGGCAGTAGTTCCAACTGCTCCCCTCCCATGCCGCCAACATATACACTGCCTCCTGTTTCCCCTACCCATGGGAATCAAACAGAAGTTTCTATGGTAAACCCCAGGGCACAGGGACCTGGTTTTGTATCACCATCTAAGACCCAACTGGGCACCCAATTTGGACCGGGAGCCACTTCTAGAGCAGAGCAATTTCCCTTGCCCCGATATTCTGTAAGAGGCCAGGACTCAAGTTCAATTTCCTTTGTACTTGAGGCGTCTGATTCTGATTTCCCCACAGAAGCCCCAGGTACCATTGACAGTGAGGAGCAAGTTGATTGATTTTCTAATAAATACGGGTGATCTTAAGAGGCTTGTAAATATTAAAGGGAAAACAAAAGTCATCCTAGGAGAAACTTGCCTGTATCTTTGAGATACAAATGTCCTATCTGGTCTTCTCAAAAACCCTTATCTCTGCCATCTTTTTAAAATGCAAATTTTGAAAAAGAGTACAGCAATTTAGAACTTAACTTGTTTTCCATAATTATTAGTAGAAAGGGTTTAGCCATCTAGACAAGAGCTTGATTTGTTCCATCTGCCAGAAACCCAACTTTAATCCAAACTCTTTTGTAAACTGATGGGTTTTACATTGCTGTACCTGACTCAGGGCTGAACTTTTGAAATGAGAACTATGATGTCTCTGTTTGTATGTGTATTTGTCTTTGGATACCATTGCTGAGGTTAATCTGTAAATGAGCTCTATTTAATTGGCTTAAAGAAAAGTAATTGCTTACATACCAAACGATTCTAACTACAAGAGAAATTAAGCTAAATGAGTTTCAGGTTCACATGAACTGGGAAATATTTAGTATTAAATTAATGCCTGGTATTATTGTTTAAGTTTGTTGATCTAATTAATATAGACATGTCTTTAGAGCCACCAACATTAAGTATAGTACTTTCACTGCACCTAGATTTAAAAAAAGTTAAATGAAATCTTGTTATATCTGTTGCAAATTTGTCAGCAAGAAAAATAACTTGATAATGATGAAATATTAAATGTAAATGAAATAAGAGCTTTTAGGTAAACTATCAAAATAATTATGTTCTAAAAATCATCTAAATAGTTTCTCCAGATTTTGGTAACTATTACTTGCCTCTTGGTTGTCACTAGAAATTAAGGTTTTTAAGAGTCAGGGATTCTAATTTAAATATATAATTAAAGCAACTGAAAATAATAAAATATTTCAGCATTACTGGAAAGTTTTATATATGGTCAGGATTAACTAAATTTAGATTGAAGTTAACTAAGTAAATGAATTGTTAAGTAAGCTAATACAAGACTGGAATTTGATCTCTCTCTGTTACAAGTGCTCCTTTTGATAACAGATTATATAAATTTCTGTGCCCTTAGGTGATCTGTATTTGTTTTCTTTTAATCATTTTGTGACTTCGGTTAAATGAATAAGTATTCTTTCACAGTGACCTACTGACCCTGTTGTGTTTTAAAACATTTTTGATATTTTTAACAAATTTCCCAAATATCAAAAATCTGACCAAGGTTTTTTAGCCTCCAGTTGACTCTGGGGCACTTCGAAAGAACATCTCAGTGAGAAATGTCAAACTAAGTTTATTTGGTATGTTAAAATTACTTTAAAAACTTTGTCAAGTGATTGGATATGAACCTTAGGTTATAGTGTATGGGTAAATGCCATTTATATAGATATTCCAAAATTTATATGGAATCCCTAAATCTGATATATCCTGATAAGTTATCAATCATAATACTAGCTATCCTAAAATGGTATATCCAAGTTTCCTGCTAATTACATTGTACGCAAATCTTTAGCCATGCTGTTTTAAGTTTTGTCCTGATGATTTTACAAAATGAGGATTTTCAAGAAGACTGATAAAAAGGAACTTTTTAACAGATATAACTTTCTGATAGCCTTTAGAAAATATCACTGGACTGGGTAACAAAGGACAAAACTAATGGGAAACATGATTATTTCATCCAGATGAATGGGAATTAATTACATGGGACTGAATGAACTGGTAAATATGATTTATAACTTTATGACTTTGGGAAATATACTTGGCTTTGTTGCTGAAATCTCGGCTTCTCTGTGCACCGATGCTGAACAGAAATACAGAGACATAGATTGTGGAGGAAGAGAGAGATGGCTCTTTCTACCAGGCAGAGGGGAAGACACAGCAGGCTAGCACCTCAAGAACCGTGCGCTCCTTTGGGGATCGGAGAAGATTTTATATGTGGGGCTCGCAGTCCAGGGTATATGATAAGGATCAAAGTAGCAAAGGTCTTGCATTCTTCTTCTTCCTGCATTATTTCAAAACAGTCACAGCTGGCGTCAGGCAGCCTGGTAATTGGGTCCATTTGTCTCTGGGTTAACAGCCTCTGACTTTTTTCTGAAATGCAAATACTACAAGGGGTGATTTGCTACAAGGGAGTGAAGGATGTAACTCTTAAAGAGTAATAGGTTAGCTTTGTGAAGTACATGTCTAGTTACAGATAGTAACAGTTAAAAAAAAAAAAAGTAGGAGTGATTAACTCTTTCAGGCCAGGCTATGTTTCTTCTCTAGCCTGTTCACTGTTAGCTTTATTTTCCTTATTCTCAGGAGAGGGAAAACTTCATTTCTATTATTGCTGCAACAGCTTTAATCTTTGTTTTTAGGAAGAACCTTTTCTCTTATGCTATGACCTACAACAAGTTGATAAAGTATGCCTTTGTAAACAAAGAGGAAACTTTTATCTTTTTCTCTCTACCTGATCCTGCCAGAATTTGTCTCCAGCTGACTCTCCTGTGAACTTGATATTATGTTAACCACTGTTTTAATTTGTTCTTTGTTTCAAAATTGAATTGTTCGAATTTCAAAATTCAAAATTGCTTGTGCTTTGTGTCTCCCTGCTGTCTCCCTGTCTTTGTCAAGGTTACTATCTACATTACTTATATCTTGTCTATTTTATAAGATTGTTGTCTCTTGCAGTACCCAGTGTATAACCAAGCCTCCAACAAAACTTCTATAGCTAACCATCTTACAGAAATAGATCACATTTATAGCATAAAATAATTGTAATAATGTGATTCTAGGTATGGGAAGAAACAACAAGGGAAAATGTCTCCTGGATCATAATTAGATAGAGGATCCAGAGAATCTTTAAATATCGATAGGGCCTAATCCGAAAATTAGCACCTGGAGTGGTATATCAAGATTTTTCACCTGATCTGGGATGAGCCTCCCAGCACCATGGGACAAAATTTGATCATAAAATGTCTCTCAAATATTGGTCAAATTCCTGACCAAGAGGAGAGGCTCAATCATCAGCGACTGCAGCTCTCCAACATGAGCCAGTGAACCTTGAGAAAACTCAGGGAGAAGAATACCTGCCGTCAGCAGCCATCAGACTGCAGCCACTCCCTGCGGTAAGCCCTGAGGAAACTCAGGATGTGAAAATACAGCATACAGGCCACAGATAGGTGTGGTGCATATCAAAAGAATTATTTCCATGAGCCCTGACACTTGCACTAAATTCCTTAACTTGAGATGTGGTCTCCAGGCTTGAAGCCCTCAAAATTCCTGATAAATCTCAACTTTAAGTTTGTAAATATTTTTTCAGTCTACAGATGTAAAGTAGACACTTCCAAAGCAGAACAAAAGAAAAATCTCAACATTTGGAACACTGAACCGAAGGCAGAAACTCCCAGAAAGATCCATCTGACAGAACAGTTAAAACGTTGTCACCCCTTTTTCCACAAGATTGTGGCATGTACATTGACAGTGGGGAATTGTAACAGGGAAGAGCTAAATCGGACTCCATGTTCCATCTGTTTCTTTGACTTTAAGCTTTCTTTTTTGTTGCTTTTGTTATAATAATCATACATAATGGCCCACCTCAGGGAATACTGCCCCTCTGCCTGAATGTTAACTAAAGTGCCTCTGTTCAGCTCACAAGGAGACAATCTGACCCTGCCCACCTGTGGATGGATGCAAGAAAGAAGAAATTAACACATCCCCTCCCTGAGGCTGGCCATTCCAGGGAATATTGCAAAATTTAAGGCCTTTTTACTTTACTGCCTCAATTCCTCCCACTCTCTGTGCTGTAAAAGAAACTGGCATCCAAACCCTGATAAGATGGTTTTTTGAGACACAGGGCTGCCATCGCTATCATGTTGGTCTGCCGGCTTTCCAAATAAAGTATTCTTTGCCTCAACACGTCGTCTCCGATTCATTGGCCTGTTGTGTGGCGAAAGTAGTGAAATTGGACTCAGTAAAAATAGCAATCAGCAGAGACATGGAAATCAAACAACAAGGAGGGAACACATTGCACTGGTCTCAAAGGCCATCATAAAAATCACAATGAATAAATGGTTGAGAGGGGCTTTGAGAAAAGGAAACCCTTTTACGGTGATGGTAGGATGTAAATGTGGAACAGCCACAATAGAGAACATTATGGAAGTGCCTTTAAAAGGTAAAAAGACACCTAACGTATGATCCGGCAGTGCTACCACAAAGAGTATATGCAGAGAAAACCAGAATTCGAAAGACACATGAACCCAAGCTTGCACTGCAGCACCGTTTACAATATTCAAGATGTGGAGACATAAAAAATGTCCATGGATAGATGAAGAGATAAAAAAAAAAGTGATACACGTACACAGTGGTATATGACTCCGCCATGTAAAAGAATGAAATAATGCCATTTGAAGGAACGTAGATAAACCTAGAGATAATCATACTAAGTAAGTATCAGAAAGACAAATATAATATGATATAACGTATAGCTGGAATCTAAAAATGCACATGATTGAAATAATTGAGGAAACATGAGCAGACACAGGAACCTAGAAAAAAAAATATGGTTACCAACCGGACGAAGGGGTCATGGGATAAATTAGGAGAATTAACAAATACATACTATTTCATATAAAATAGATATTCAACAGGGATCTACGTACACCAAGGAAGGGCTATCAACACTCTCTAATAAACTAAATGGGAAAAGAAGCCAAACATGCAGAGATATGTATATATGTATAACTGAAAATGGTTCTGTATCCCTACAACATACACAACATTGTATATCAATGTCACTCCAAAAAGAAGAAATTAATTTATTAAAAAGTAGTAATGAGACACAAGATTTGAGTGTTTCTTCTAGCACATTCCTGTTTTTTTACAAGCCCCAAACAGGATTTCCGCTAAGACTCTGGTTGCTGGCATAAGCAGAGTTGGGCCTGAGGAAATGCTGGCCTTAATGACCATTTGCCACAAAAGCAACCTCAAAAAGACTGCTTATGGGCACTTAATATTCACAAGGACTTCTGGACTCTAAATGATGCCTGACATCACAAAATGTCCAGGGCTAGGTGTTCAAAAATCATTGAAAAGAGGGCAGACTTTCAAGAAGGCAATTTCAACAGGTAAATTCTACTCACACTGTTTATGAATTAAAATAGCCCATAAGAACATGTTCAACACAGCAATTAGCAGAGACATGCAAATCTAAATCAAAATGAGGATTCACCTTCACCAGTTGGTAAGGCAATCATCAAAAATTGAAAATGAATAAATGACGTAGAGGGCAAGGAGAAATGCAAACCCATTTATTGTGCTGGTGAGATACAAATTGTAACAGCCACTATAGACAACATTATGGAAGTGCCTTCAAACCTAAAAGGAGAGATCCCACATGATCCACCATTGCTACCCTTAGGAGTATATGCAGAGACAACCAGAATTCAAAAAGACATATGCACTCAGAGTTCACTGCAGCACCATTTACACGAGCCAAAACACGGAGGCATAAAAAATGTCCATGGCCAGGTGAACAGAAAAAGAAGAACTAATATATGTATGCAACAAAATATGACTCAGACATTTTAAAAAATTAATTATTTTTTGGCTGCACTGGGTCTTCATTGCTGTGCGCGGGCTTTCTCTAGTTGTGATGAGCAGGGGCTACTCTTTGTTGTGGTGTGTGGGCTTCTCATTGCGGTGGCTTCTCTTTGCTGTGGAGCACGGGCTCTAGGCGCGCGGGCTTCAGTAGTTGTGGCTCGCAGGCTCTAGAGCACAGGCTCAGTAGTTGTGGAGCATGGGCTTAGTTGCTCCACGGCATGTGGGATCTTCCTGGACCAGGGCTCAAACCCGTGTCCCCTGCATTGGCAGGCGGATTCTTAACCACTGCACCACCAGGGAAGCCCTAGACATTTAAAATATACATTTATTTATTTATTTATTTTTATTTTTGGCTGCACTGGGTCTTCGTTGCTATGCACGAGCTCTCTCTGGTTGCAATGAGCTGGGGCTACTCTTTGTTGTGGGGCGCAGGCTTCTCGTTGCAGTGGCTTCTCTTGTCGCAGAGCACGGGCTCTAGGTGTGCAAGCTTCAATACTTGTGGTACCTGGGTTCAGTACTTGTGGCTCACGGGCTCCAGAGCACAGGCTCAATAGTTGTAGCACATGGGCTTAATTGCTCCACAGCATGTGGGATCTTCCCGGACCAGGGCTCGAACCCGTGTCCCCTGCATTGGCAGGCGGATTCTTAACAACTGCACCACCAGGGAAGTCCCTCAGACATTTAAATAAATGAAATTATGCCATTTGCAGGAACACAGAAAACCTAGAGATAATCATACTAAATAAAGTAAGTCAGAATCAGAAAGACTAATACCATATGATATCACTTATAGGTGGAATCTAAAAATACACACCATTGAACAAATAAGAGAACACATAAACTCAGGGACTCATGGACTTAGAAATCACACATATGGTTAAAAAAAGGACAAAAGGGGGTCAAAGGATAAATTAGGACAATGGAAATAATAAATATGCAATTTTCCAATAAAAGAGATAATCAACAAGGACCTATGTATACCAGGGAGTTGTATCAACAGTCTCTAGTAACCTATATGGGAAAAGAAGCCAAAGATGCACAGAATATGTGGATACGTATAAGGGAAAACGATTCACTATACCTACAACATACTCCACACTGTACATCAAAGTTCCACCAAGAAAAAGTAAAAATTATTCTAATTAAAAATGTGGCAATGAGACACAAGATTTGGGTGTTTGTACTGTCACATTCCACTCTAAGTTAGAAGCCCCAAGCGGAATTTCCCCTTAGTGTCTGGTTGCCGGGGTAACCAGAGTAGGTCCCGAGGAAATACTGACGCCTGGTGGCCATTTTCCGCAAAAGCAACCTCAAAACGCTTCCTTGGGGGCACTTTGTATTCATAACGACTTCAGGGGCCAACATGATACCTGACATCAACAAATATCCAGGCGAAAGTGTTTGAAAATCATTGAAAAGGGGGCAGACATTCAAGAAGGCAATTGAATCAGGTAAATTCTACTCACACGGGTATATGAAGAAAAAGAGCCTGTAAAAACACATTCAGTGTATCAATTAGCAGAGACATGCAAATCAAAACTACAATTAGAGATCACCTTGCACCGCACTAAAATGCCATCACCAAACTTTACAGTGAATAAATGGTGGAGAGGGCATGGAGCAAAGGAAATCCTTTTACGGACCTGGTGAGAAATAAATGGTAACAGCCACTAGAGAGAACATTAAAGATGAGCCTTTAAAAGCTAAAAAGAATGCTACCCTATGATTCTGCAGTTTCCCCTAAGATTATAGGCCAACAAGTCCAGAATTCGAAAAAACACATGCACCCAAGTGTGCACGGCACCACCGTTTACAATACCCAAGATGAGGAGACATACAAAATGTCCACGGACAGAAGAACAGATAAAATAGAAGTGATACATGTACACAACGGTATACAATTCCTCCATGCAAAAGCATGAAATAATGCCAATTGCAGGATCATAGATAAACCTAAAGATAATCATACTAAGTGAACTAAGTGAGATTCAGAAAGACAAATATTATATGATCTCACTTATACCTGGAATCTATACATATATATCACTGGAATAATTGAAAATCAAACAGTCTCAGGGGCTTAAGAAAAATCCAAACTTATGGTTACCTAATGTGGCAGATGGGGTCAAGGGATACATTAGGACAATGCAATTCAAAATACAAAATATTTCGTATAAACTGGATTTTCCGTAAGAATCTTTGTATACCTTAGGAATGGCTATCAACACTCTCTAATAACCTAAACGGGAAAAGAAACCGAACATGTATAGACATATGTATATGACTAACTGAAAATGGCTCCGTATTCCTGACATAAATAATACTGTATATGAATGTTATTACAAAAAAGAGAAATTAATCTAATTAATTAAACTGTTATAATGAGACACAAGATTTGAATGCTGGTTCTGCACGTTCGTCTCTAACTTACAAGCTCCAAACAAGATGTCCCCTAAGGCTCAGGTTGCTGGCTTAGGGAGAATTGGGTCGGAAGAAATCTTGTGCCTTAAGAACGTTTCCTGCAAAAGCAACCTCAAAAAGATGCTTCTGGGCACTTAATATTCCCAAGGACTGCTGGGCTCTAAATGGTATCTGAGATCACAAAATATCCAGATTTAAGTGTTTCATAATCAATGAAAACAGGGCCGGGCTTCCCTGGTGGCGCAGTGGTTGAAAGTCCGCCTGCCCATGCAGGCAGGGGACGCGGGGTCGTGCCCTGGTCCGGGAAGATCCCACATGCCGTGTGGAGTGGCTGGGCCCGTGAGCCATGGCCGCTGAGCCTGCGCGTCCGGAGCCTGTGCTCCGCAACGGGAGAGGCCACAACAGTGAGAGGCCCGCGTACCGCAAAAAAAAAAAACAACAACACAGGGCCGACTTTCAGCGAAAGCATTTTCAACAGGTAAATTCTACTCATGCAGAATATGAATAAAAACAGCCCATAAGCATGTGCTCAACATAGTAATTTGCAGACACGTGCAAATCAAACTCACCACGAGGTGTCACCTTGCACCTGTCAGAAGGCCATCATCAAAAATTGACAATGAATAAATGATGTAGAGGGCATAGAGAAGTGCAAACCCTTTCATTGTGCTGTTGGGTTGCAAATTCTAACAGCTAAATTAGAGAACATTATGGAAGTGCCTTTAAACTTAAAATTAGAGCTACCATAAGATTCACCATTGGTAACCTAAGTGTATATGCGGAGATAACCAGAATTCGAAAAGATATGTGCACCCAAGTGGGCACTGCAGCACCATTTACACGAGCCAAAACATGGAGGTGCACAAAATGTCTATGGCCAGATGAACAGCTAAAGAAGAAGTGACACATGTTTGCAATGCAATATGACTCAGATATTTAAATAAGTGAAATTTTGCCATTTGCAGGAACACGGAAAACCTAGAGATAATCATACTAAATAAGGTAAATCAGAATCTTAAAATCTAATAACGTATGATATCACTTCTAGCTGGAATTGAGAAACACACACCATTGAACCAATTAGAGAACACTGAAACAGACTAAGGGACTTGGAAATCAAACAAGTGGTTACTACAAAGGACAGGAAGGGTGAAGGGATTAATTAGGGTGAAGGGATTAATTAGGACGATGGAAATAACAAATACGCAGTATTTCCAATAAAAGAAGTAATCAGCAAGGACCTATGTATACCAGGCAGTTCTATCAACACTCTCTAGTAACCTATAAGGGAAAAGAAGCTGAAGATGCATACATATATGTCTATGTATAAGGGAAAAATATTCTCTATACCTACAACATACACAACATTGTCCATCAATGTTCCTTCAAGAAAAAATAAAAATTAATCTAATTAAAAATGTGGTAACGAGACACAAGATTTGGGTGTTTGTACTGTCACATTCCACTCCACGTGAGAAGCCGGAAACAGAATTTCCCCTTAGTGTCTGGTTGCTGGGGTAACCAGAGTTGGGTCCGAGGACATACTGCAGCCTAGTGGCCATTTCCCGCAAAAGCAACCTCGAAACGCTTGCTTAGGAGCACTTTGTATTGACAAGGACTGCAGGGTCCTAAATGATACCTGACATCAAAAACTGTCCATGCGAAAGTATTCGAATGTCACTGAAAAGGGGAAGACGTTCAAGAAGGCAATTGAATCGGGTAAATTCTACTCGCACAGGTAATATGAAGAAAAACAGCATATAAAAACATACTCAACACAGCAATTAGCATAGACATGCAAATCAAAACTACAGTGAGAGATCACCTTGCACCAGAGTAAAAGGCCATCACCAAAATTAAAAATGAATGAATGGTGGAAAGGGCATGAAGAAAAGGAAATCCTTTTATGGAGCTGGTGGGAAATAAATGGTAACAGCCACTAGAGAGAACATTAAAGATGTACCTTTAAAAGCTAAAAAGAGCGCTACCCTATGATCCTGAAGAGTTTCCCCTAAAATTATAGGCTGACAAGTCCAGAAGTTGAAAAACCACACGCACTCAAGTGGGCACAGCAGCATCATTTACAATACCCAAGATGTGGAGACATACAAAATGTCCATGGACAGATGAACAGATAAAAAAGAAATGATCCATGTACACAGTGGTATACAATTCCTCCATGCAAAAGAATGAAATAATGCCAATTGCAGGAACATAGATAAACTTACAGATAATCATACGAAGTGAAGTAAGTGAGAATCAGTAAGACAAATATTATATGAACTCACTTATAGTTGGAATCTATAAAGACACAGTATTTAAATAATTGAAAAACATAAACAGTCTCAGAGAGTTAAAAAACCCCGAAACTTATAGTTACCTAATGGGACAGAAGGGGTTACGGGATACATTACAACGATGGGATTAAAAATACAAAATATTTCGTATAACTAAATATCAACAAGAACCTATGTATACCTAGGAATGACTATCAACACTCTCTAATAACCTAAACGGGCAAAGAAGCCAAACATGTATACATATGTGTATATGTATAACTGAAAATGGTTCTGTATCCCTACAACATACATAATACTGTATATCAATGTTATTCCAAAAAAAAAAAAAGAAATTTTTCTAATTAATTAAACTGTCATAATGAGGCAGAAGATTTGAGTGTTTGTTCTGCACATTCCTTTCTAATTTATAAACCCCAAAGAGGATTTCCCGTAAGGCTCTGGCTGCTGGCCTAAGCAGAGTTCAGTCTGAGGAAATCCTGCGCCTCATGAACGTTTCTTGCAAAGGAACCTCAAAAAGATTTCTTATGTGCACTTAATATTCCCAAGGACTCCTGGGCTCTAAATGATACTTGACATCACAAAATGTCCAGGCTTAAGTGTTCCAAAATCATTGAAAACAGGGCCAACTTTCAAAGGAGACATTTTCAACAGGTAAATTCTACTCACACTAATTATGAGTAAAAACAGCCCAGGGCCTCCCTGGTGGCGCAGTGGTTGAGAGTCCGCCTGCCGATGCAGGGGATACGGGTTCGTGCCCCGGTCCGGGAGGATCCCACATGCCGCGGAGCGGCGGGGCCCGTGAGCCATGGGCGCTGAGCTTGCGCATCCGGCAACGGGAAAGGCCACGACAGTGAGAGGCCCACATATCGCAAAAAAAAAAAAAAAAAAAAAAAAAAAAAAAAAACAGCCCATAAGCACATGCTCAACATAGCAGTTAGCAGAGACATTCAAATCATAATCACAATGAGGGATCTCCTTGCACCAGTTGGAAAGGTGATCATTGAAAATGTACTATGAATAAATGATGTAGAGGGCACGGAGAAATGCAAACCCTTTTACTGTGCTGGTGGGTTGCAAATTTTAACAGCCAATTTAGAGAACAACATGGAAGTGCTTTCAAACTTGAAATCTGAGCTACCATATGATCTGCCATTGCCACCCCTAAGAGTATATGTGCAGAAAACCAGAATTTGAAAAGACATATGCACCCAAGTGTGCACTGTAGCACCATTTACACGAGCCAAAACATGTAGGCACACAAATGTCTAGGCTGGATGAACAGATAAAGAACTGACACATGTAAGCAATGCACTAACACTCAGACATTTAAGTAAATGATATTATGCCATTTGCAGGCACATTGAAAACCTAGAGATAATCATACTAAAGAAATTAAATCAGATTTTTAAAATCTAATATCATATTGCTTATAGGTGGAATAAAAAAATACACAACATTGAACTAATTAGAGAACACTGAAACAGGCTCATTGAGTTGGAAAGCAAACATATGCTTGCCAAAAAGGACAGAAGGGGTCAAGTGATAGATTAGAGGGATAGAATTAACAAATACACTGTATTCCAATAAAAGAGATAATCAAAAAGGACCTATGTATACCAGGGAGTTCTATCACCACTCTCTAGTAACGTACATTTGTTCTCTAAGTCTGAGTTTTTCTGTTTTTTTGCTGGATCCTCAGCATGAGAGATCTTAGTTCCCCAACCAGGAATCGAATCCACACCCCTTTAGAGGCTTAACCACTGGACTGTCAGAAAAGTGGTTTTGTCATACTGAGTGAAGTCAGTCAGACAGGGAAAGAGAAATATTGTATGATATTGCTTATATGCTCAATCTTAAAATAATAATAGAAATGAACTTATTTACAAAACAGAAAAACTCACAGACTTAGAGAACAAATTTAGGGTTCTGGGAGGGATGGGTGAGTGGGAGGGTTAGTTAGGGAGTTTGGGATTGACATGTACCCACTGCTATATTTATTTATTTATATTTTTAAAAAATTAAAAAAAATTTTTTCACATGAGAATATGGTTTATTTAATTTATTTATTTATTTTTGGCTATGTTGGGTCTTCGTTTCTGTGCGAGGGCTTTCTCTAGTTGCAGCAAGCGGGGGCCACTCTTCATCGGGGTGCGCGGGCCTCTCACTATTGCGGCCTCTTGTTACGGAGCACAGGCTCCAGACGCGCAGGCTCAGTAGTTGTGGCTCACGGGCCTAGTTGCTCCGTGGCACGTGGGATCTTCCCAGACCAGGGCTCGAACTCGTTTCCCCTGCATTGGCAGGCAGATTCTCAACCACTGTGCCACCAGGGAAGCGCCCCCACTGCTATATTTAAAATGAATAACAAACAAGGACCTACTGTATAGCACAGGGAACTCTGCTCAATACTATGTAACAACCTAAATGGAAAAGAATTTGAAAAAGAATGAATACGTGTATATATATAACTGAATCACTTGTCTGTACACCTGAAACTAACACAGTATTGTTAATCAACTATACTCCAATATCAATGAAACTTAAGTTTATGTTAATTGTTGACAAGGACTTACAATTACTCTTTCATTATTTTCTGTTGGTTGTTGTTGTTGTAGTTCCTTTGTTTTTGTTTTTTGGGGTTTTTTTTGACGTGATATGAATTCACTCTTTTTTTTTTTTTTTTTTTGGAGGTACGTGGGCCTCTCACCACTGCGGCCTCTCGCGTTGTGGAGCACAGGCTCCGGATGCGCAGGCCCAGCGGCCATGGCTCATTGGCCCAGCCGCTTCACGGCACGTGGGATCCTCCCGGACCGGGGCACAAATCCATGTTCCCTGCATCAGCAGGCGGACTCTCAACCACTGCGCCACCAGGGAAGCCCTCAATTCACTCTTTCTCTGTATCTTTTGTGTAACTACAGTAGAGTTTTTCTTAGTAGTTTCCATGAAATGTACATAAAGTATAGTTAAGTTAATAATAACTAATCTTTAATTTTATAAAGTAACAATTTTAGGTACATTTTATATATATTTCCTCATTATTTTATGTAAACAATATATTATCAATCTCCAGAAAAATATCTGTGTATACACATACAAATATATACAAATATAAACATATCTATATCTATCTCTCTATATATATCTCTACACACAAATATACATATGTATACATATACACACATGTGTACTGGAATTTTTTAATTGATATAAAACATTCGTTATTATATTTAAGGAAATAGCTTGATTTTCTTCTTCAAATCTGTATTATCTACATAAGGAGTTCATGGTAATTTTTTTATATAGGCTTTTCTCATGTGTTGTTAGATTTATTTATTTATTTATTTATTTATTTATTTATTTATTTATTTATTTTTTTGCGGTATGTGGGCCTCTCACTGTTGTGGCCTCTCCCATTGTGGAGCACAGGCTCCGGACGAGCAGGCTCAACGGCCATGGCTCACGGGCCCAGCCGCTCCACGGCATGTGGGATCTTCCCAGACCGGGGCACGAACCCGTATCCCCTGCATCGGCAGGCGGACTCTCAACCACTGCGCCACCAGGGAAGCCCTAGATTTATTTTTATTTATTTTATTTTATACTTGTAAAATTAGAGGCTTCCTTTTTATGTAGTTTGTAACTGCTTGGAATGTGTCTGTATGAATTGTGTACTATATGCTTATGTTATACTCTTTACAATATTTTGTCGTCTTATTTTCTGTAACAAATTTCCACTGATTCCTTGGGCTTACTAAATATACATCCATATGCTCTGCAATTGGAGATGATTTTAATCCTTTTCCAATGGTATTTTTTTTACTGATACCTCAAAGTGTTAAATAAGTTGGGTGTTCATGTCTCCTAGTGATCTCTCTGACAATGAGAGGAAATTATTTATTATTTCTCTGTAGGTGAACTAGTGTTGGGGGTCTGTAATATTTCTTTGAGTACATATGCATGAATATCGTTTTTAATTTATTTCAAGATACTTTATTTTAAACAGGTCACAACACTAAGCTTCTGGCCCATTCTGCCAATGCACAAGCTACAAATGCTTGCTCAGCAGCTGAGGGGCATGCTTTAGTAGCATGTTTGAAAAGTGAATAAAAATCCATATAAAACAAATATTCAAATAGTTTGCATAAGAACACAGATAAGTGTGACCCCATCGCCTAGTCTTCCACATTGTTGCATCTGTGCCAACCCTATTCACATAGACATCTCAAAACTCACAGTAATTAAGTTAAATGGTTCCCTCCAAACCCTTAAATCAAGCTAAACTTGCAGTTAACAGCTACAATAATAGTATCTACACATTAATAAGAGCTGAAACACAGGCTGCTGGGTGCCATTTCATTCCCCTCTCCCAAGCACAGGACACAGGCACAGTGCCAACATCTTGCTCCTCTATGCTGGGTGGGAAATCGTGGTTCTGGATTTGCTGCATCAGATGCCATGTTGGCCCTGACATCACACAGTAGATGGTCGGTCTCTGGAATCCATTGAAAGTGGAAGCAGCAGCAACAGTGTAAGCACCCATGTTCTCAAAGAGCATCCAATTGCCCACATGCATCTCGGGCAAGTTACAGTGCTCAACCAGGCAATCCAGGCCATCACAGGTCTGTCCCGAGATGCTGGATGAATAATACTTCTCATCTGGTTTGGGTCTCTTCTGCAGAAGAGGCTTCACGTGTGCATTTTCGTAGAGGATGCAGTTGAATGATCCATATACTCCATCATTCACATAATACATAAACGTCTGTTCACTTGACTCATCTTCATCATCAGAGCCTGTCTGTTCCTTTAATACGAGTTTTTTGGCAATGATATTAACTGCTAGCATGAAAGCTGATTCAACATAGTATCTGCCTGGCTCAGCTATGATTCTCACTCCAGAGTCTGATGGAAAATACTTGTCCAACGCTGGGTTGATTACACTAGTGATCTCTTCAAATTTAAGCTTTACATCCTCAGATTCAGGAAAGCCACCACCAATATCAAGCAGATACATGTCGAAACCAACCTCAGCTCTCATGTCAAAGACATAGTGGGCATCAGAGATGGCCTTCACAAAGATCTCCGGATCAGTACAACCACCTCCCACATGGAAGCTGACACCAATGACATCAATATCTAGCTCTTTCGCCCGTTGCAAAAGAAGCCTGCTGGTTTTGAGTGTGGCACCAAATTTGACACTGAGGCGACAGACTGCTTTGGAATCATCAGTGGCAATCCGCAAAACCAACTTGGCCTTTGGATGTGCCCTGGCACATCAGCTCAACTTCACTATCAAAAGTCATCATCTCGGGCTTCCCTGGTGGCACAGTGGTTAAGAACCCGCCTGCCAATGCAGGAGACATGGGTTCGAGCCCTGGTCCGGGAAGATCCCACATGCTGCAGAGTAACTAAGCCTGTGAGCCACAAATACTGAACATGCATGCCACACTACTGAAGCCTGGGTGCCTAGAGCCCATGCTCCACAACAAGAGAAGTCACTGCAATGAGAAGCCCGCGCACCGCAACGAAGAGCAGCCCCTGCTCGCAACTAAAGAAAGCCCGCGTGCAGCAACGAAGACCCAACGCAGCAAAAAATAAATACATACACACATACATATATAAATAAACTAATTTTAAAAAACCCAAACAACAAAAAAGTCATCATCTGGACTCCGTTATTGGCAGCGTATTTAATCTGAGACACTTGTTCACAAGGATTTGCATAGATAATCCTCTTTGGAGGCACCCGAAGACTCTGCACCAACTGGATTTCAGTCTTGCTGGCATAGTCAAATCCTGTCCCTGTGGCAGCTAGGGTCTTCACTATGGTTCTGCTATCACTGTATTTGACTACATGAAAGGGGGTGACTCGAGGAAGAGCTTTAAACTGTCTCAGATGTTTCTTTAGAATGTCTCCCAGGTCTGCAACATAGAAGGCATCCTTACCGTCAAAAGAAGAAACTTCATTTTTTGGTCCAGGATGTCCGTGGCAGTAAAGCCTTCATCCAAGAAATGGCAGTCAAACTCTTCATTACTAAAGTTGTTCATGGTTTCTAGATATCTTTCTGAAACAACAAAATGGGAAACTAAGAGATGAAGTTTAAAGAAATTATGTCAGCTTTCACAAAGGCAATGAATTCTCCAGGAATTCCAAGTCCTGCTGA
>NW_006778810.1:362928-369833 GCF_000442215.2 Lipotes vexillifer
GGAATTCCAAGTCCTGCTGAAGATACGTGTGCCCTCGGTGCAGCAGTGAAAATGTTCTAACAAACGCACAATCTGCTGTACACCTTAAAGTGTCAGGCACCAAGGGCAGACCCCATGGAGATTAGACGCCGTTGCCACCGAGTGTGCAGGACTGCCGGCCACCCTGCCGCTGTCCCTGCCTCCCGTCAGCCGCCAGCCCAGCCACCCGCCACCTCGCTCCCTCCCATGGAAAACCACCGTCCCGAGGTGGTGCCGGAGCGCTGGCAAAGGGGCGGTGGCAGCGGAGGCTGAGGGGACTGACCTCTTCTTTAATTTTATAATTATTACCTGTAGAATTCTACCATGCTCCTTTGTCTGTATCTGTCACTTTGATCTCATGCCTTTTCTAAATTTATAAGCTGATTAATTATATTAATATATTTCCTAACAACCAAAACATTGGAGTTTTGATGTAGAATTCACTTAACCTTGCTATAATTTTTTTCTGAAGTTAGGTTTATTAAGGTATTATTTATATTTTTTAGTAGGTTGCCTTTTTATTTTGTTGATGTTTCCTTTGATGTATATAAGCTTTTGAGTTTGATGTCCTCCATTTTGTTACTTTGCTTTTGTTGGTTTTGATTTTTTTGTCCATTTCAAAATATCATATCCAAGACCTAGGTCAAGGAACTTACTGCCTTTATGTGTTCTTCTACGAGTTTTATGGTTTTCCATCTTCCATTCAAGTCTTTAACCCTTTTAAAGTTATTTTTTCTGTATGGTGTAAGATAGTGGTCCAGTTTCATTCTTTTGCATGTGGCTTCCCAGTTTTCCCAACAACATTTAATAAAGGAATTATCATATTTCTCAATTGTATATTCTTGGCTTCAGTGTCATAAATTAATTACCATATATGCTTAGATTTGTTTCTGTGCTATTGTTTCCATTGATCTATGTGGGATTTTTTTATGCCAATGCCATACTGTTTTTATGACCATAGATTTGTAATAGAATTTGAAATCTTGAAGCATGAAGCCTCCAGTTTTTTTCTTCTTTCTCATGATTTCTTTTGCTATTTGGATTCTTTTGTGGTTTCATGCAAATTTTAAAATTGTTGCTTCTATTTCTGTGAAAAAATGTTATAGAAATTGTGATAGGGATTGCATTACACCTGTATATTACTTTGAGAAGTATGTACATTTTAATAATATTTATTCTTTTAATTAATGAGCAAATACTATCTTGACATTAATTTTGTTGTCTTCAATTTCCTTCCTTAATGTCTTGTAGTTTTCAGGACACAGGTCTTTCACTCTCAGTGAAATTTATTCCTCTGTATTCTTCTCATGCCATTGTAAATGGAATTCTTTTCTTTTTTTCTTTCAGATATTTTGTTGTTACTGTACAGAAAAGCAATAGATTTTTGTATGTTGATTTGGTATCTTCCAAATTTATTGAGTTTATTTATTCTACCATTTTGGGTGTTAGTCATATGTAAGATCATGTTTTCTAAAAAGAGAGAAAGCTTTACTTCTTCATTTTGGATGCATTTTTATTTCTTGATTTTGTTTCAGATTGCTCTGGCTAGGACTTCAGTATTGTATTTAATAAGAGTAGGGGCTTCCCTGGTGGCGCAGTAGTTGGGAGTCCGCCTGCCGATGCAAGGGACACGGGTTCGTGCCCCAGTCTGGGAGGATCCCACATGCCGTGGAGCGGCTGGGCCTGTGAGCTGTGGCCGCTGGGCCTGCGCGTCCGGAGCCTGTGCTCCGCAACGGGAGAGGCCACAGCAGTGAGAGGTCCGCGTACCACCAGAAAAAAAGAAAAGAAAAAAAAAATAATAAGAGTAGTGAGCATGGATACCGTTATCTTGTTCCTGATTATAAAAAAAAAGCTTTCAGTTTTTTTACCAATGTGTACAAATTTAGTTGTGGGTATTATACGGTTTTATTTTGAGGTATGCTCCTTCTGTTCCCAACTTATTGAGAGTTTTTGTCACAAAAGGTGTTGAAGGTCAGTGTCTTTTTCTGCACATACTGAAAGGATGATATATTTATTCTTCACTTTATTAACATTGTATATCACAATTATCGATTTATATAATTTTAACTGATTTGTTTATTATACTATATGTAGATTAAATATAATATAGTGTGCCATTCTTCCATGGCAAGAATAAATTCCATTTAATCATGGTGTATGATCTTGTTAACTTGCTGCTGAATTTGTTTAGACTTTTATATTTATATTCATCAGACCTATCTGCCTGTAAATTTATATTCTTATAGTGTTCTTTACCTGGTTTTGGTGTCAGAGTAACACTGTCCTCAGAAGGGGCTTGTGATTCACTCCTCCTCAATTTTTTGGGAAGAGTTTGAGAATGAATGGAGTTAATTATTTTTTTAATGTTTGGTAGGATTCACCAGTGAAACCATCTGGTCTTGGGTTTTGTCAGGAGGTTTGTGTTCATTGTTTCAATGTCCTCATTTATTATTTGTCTGTTCTGACTTTCTATTTTTGATTCAGTCTTGGTAGTTTCCACACTTCTGGGGTTTTATTTATTTATTATAATTTATCAAATTTGTTGGTGTATAATTGTTAATGATATGATCTTATGGTCCTTTGTATTTCTTTTATGTCTCCTCTTTCATTTGTCATATTTTTTGACTTCTTTTTCTTTTTTCCTTGGTTAGTCTAGCTAAAATTTCATCAATTTCCTTTATTTTTTAAAAACACCAACTTTTAGTTGCATTAAACTGTAAATCCACCACAGAAGAAGAAATGAGAAAAAAATGATTACATGGAGAATAAACAACATATTTCTAAAAAACGAATGGGTCAATGATGAAATCAAAGAGGAAACTGAAAAATACCTTGAGACAAATGACAATGAAAACACAACCATACAAAATCTATGGGATACAGCAGAGGCAGTTCTTAGAGGGAAGTCCATAGTAATACATGTCTTCCTCATAAAACGACAGAAATCTCAAACAACCTAACCCACCGCCTAAAAGAATTAGAAAAAGAAGAACAAACAAAACCTAGAGTCAGCAGAAGGAAGGAAATAATAAAATCAGAGAGGAAATAAATAAAACAGATGTTAAAAATAGAAAAAAAATCCGTAAAACTGAGAGCTGATCCTTTGAAAGGGTAAACAGAATTGCTAAACCTCTTGCCAGGCTCACAAAGAAGAAAAGAGAGAGGACCCAGATAAAATAAGAAATGAAAGAGGAGAAATTACAAGGGACCTCACAGAAATTTTAAAAATATATATTATGAACAATTACAAGCCAAACAATTTGGAAAACCTAGAAGAAATAGATGAGTTTCTACAAACATAAAGCCACCAAAACGAAATCAAGAAGACATAGACAATTTGAACAGACTGATAACTAGAAGTGAAATAGAACCTGTAAAACAACAAAAACAAACAACAGATTTCCTACAAACAAAAGTCCAGGAACACATGACTTCACAGACAAATTCTACCAAACATACAAAGAAGAACTTATACCAATTTTTCTCAAACTTCTCCAAAAGACTGAAGAGATGGGAACACTCCCAAAGACATTCTATGAGACCACCATCACCCTGATACTAAAACGAGACAAACACACTACGAAAAAAGAAAATTACAGGCCAATACCTGTGATAAATATAGATCCAAAAATTATCAACCAAATATCAGCAAACTTAATCCAACAGCACATAAATAAAACATACACCATGACCACGCTGGATTCATTCCAGGGTCACGAGGATGGTTCAACATATGCAAAACAATCAGTGTGATACACCACATCAATAACAACAAAAAAGAAAAATCCACATGATCATGTCAATAAATACAGAAAAAGCGTTTGATACAATTAAATATCCATTCATGATAAAACTCTTATGAAAGTGGGTATAGAGGGAACATATCTCAAAATTATAAAACCTATTTATGATAAAACCATAGCCAATATAATACTCAACAGGAAAAAGCTAGAAGACTTCCCACTGAAGTCTGGAACAAAACATAGATGCCCACTCTTACCACTTCTATTCAGCATAGTGTTGGAAGTCCTAGCCACAGCAATCAGAAAAGAAAAAATAAATAAATAAATAAAAATGTATCCAAATAGTAAGGGACAGGTAAAATTGTTATTATATACAGATAACATGACACGATATATAGAAAACTCTAATGACTTCACACACAGAAAAATCCTACTAGAACTGATAAATTCAGCAAGGTAGGAAGACAAAAGTTTAACATACAGAAATCGGTTGCATTTCTTTACATTAACAATGAAATATCAGAAAGGGAATATAGAAGAATAATACCTTTTAAACTTGCATCAAAAAATAATAAAACACTTAAGAATAAACCTGTCCAAGGAGACGAAAGACTTATATGCCAACAACTATAAAATATTAATATTGAAGATGATTTAAAAAATGAAAAGATATCCCATGCTCTTGGATTGAAAGAATTAATATTGTTAAAATGGCCATATTACCCAAAGCAATGTACAGATTTAATATGATCCCTATCAATTTACCCATGACAATTTTCACAAAACTAGAACAAATAATTCTAAACTTTTTATGAAACCACATAAGACCCAGAATTGCCAAAGCAATGCTGAGGAAAAAGAACAAAGCAGGAAGCATTAACACTCCTAGAACTCAGAAAATGCTACAAATCTACAGTAATCAAAACAGTGTGGTATTGGCACAGATACAGACATATGGATCAATGGAACATAATAGAGAGCTCAAAAATAAACCCACACACCTATGATCAATTAATCTTCAACAATAATCAATTAATCTTCAACAAAGGAGGCAAGAGTATGCCATGGGGAAAAGAGTCTCTTCAGCAAGTGGTGCTTGGAAAGTTGGACAGCTGCAAGCAAATCAGTGAAGTTAGAACACACCCTCACACCATACACAAAAATAAACTCAAAATGGTTTAAGTATTAAATATAAGACAACACCATAAAACTCCTAGAAAAGAACATAGGCAAAATATTCTGACGTAAGTTGTACCAATGTCTTCCTAAGTCAGTCTCCCAAGGCAATAAAAATAAAACCAAAAATAAACAAATGGGACCTATTCAAAGTTATAAGCTTTTGCACAGCAAAGGAAACTATAAATACAACTAAAAGACAACCTAGGGAATGTGAGAAAATATTTAAAAATGATGTGCTGACAAGGGATTAATTTCCAAAATATGCAAACAGCTCACAGAACAACAACAAAACAACCCAATCGAAAATTTGGGCAAAAGATCTAAATAGACATTTCTCCAAAGAAGACATACAGATGGCCAATAGGAACAATGAAAAGATGCTCATTGTTGCTAATTATTAGAGAACTACAAATCAAAACTACAATGAGGTACCACTTCACACTGGTCAAATGGCCAATATTAAAAAGTCTACAAATAAGAAATGCTGGAGAAGGTGTGGAGAAAGGGGAACTCTTCTACATTGTTGGTGGGAATGTAAATTGGTACAGAAGCTACAGAAAACAGTATGGAGGTTCCTCAAAAAACTAGAGTTGCCATATGATGTCACAATCCCACTCCTCAGCATATATCCAGACAAAACTCTTAATTCAAAAAGATACCTGCACCTCTATGTTCATAGTAACACTATTTACAATAGTCAACACGTGGAAATGACATAAATGTCCATCCACAGATGAATGGATAAAGCAGATGTGGTGTGTGTGTGTATAATGAAATCCTACTCAACCATATAAAACAAAGAAATAATGCCTTTTGCAGCTACATGAATGGACCTAGAGATTGTCATACCAAGTGAAGTCAGAAAGAGAAAGAAAATACCATATGGTATCACTTATATGTGGAATCTAAAATATGACACAAATGAACTTATCTATGAAACAGAAGCAGAATGAAAGACATAGAGAACAGACTTGTGGTTGCCCCAGGGAGGAAGAGTAAGGGAGGAATGAATTGGGAGTTTGGGTGGGATTAGCAGGTGCTAACTATTATATATAGAATGCATAAACAAGAAGGCCCTAATGTATAGCACAGGGAACTATATTCAATATCATGTAGTAGGGCTTCCCTGGTGGCTCAGTGGTTAAGAATCCGCCTGCCAATGCAGGGGACACGGGTTCGAGCCCTGGTCCAGGAATATCCCACATGCCGTGGGGCAACTAAGCCCGGGTGCCACAACTACTGAGCCTGCACACCTATAGCCCGTGCTCCACAAAAGAAGTCACTGCATTGAGAAGCCCATGCACCACAACGAAGAGTAGCCCCCACTGGCCGCAACTAGAGGAAGCCTGCGCACAGCAATGAAGACCCAAAACAGCCAAAAATAAAATAAAATAAAAACAATATCGTGTAGTAAACCATAATGGAGAAGAAGATGAAAAAAGGATATGTGTGTGTGTATAAACACACACACACACACACACTTCCTCCTTGGGGCAACCACAAGTCTGTTCTCTATGTCTGTCATTCTGCTTATGTTTCATAGATAAGTCCATTTGTGTCATATTTTAGATTCTACATATAAGTGATACCATATAAATCTATGTTCTTCCCATTAAGAAGTCATATAGACTCAGAGGAAAAGTTCTTCATGTACTTATTTCTCCATCTGGTGTTGAGATGGAGTACTACTTAACCACTAAACAACACCCCACAACCTTCTACTCTTCCCCCCAATTAATGCTCTCTTTGTGCACATGTCAATACACCATCTGTTTAAATCTGGATGTTTTGTTTACAGTCAAATATTTGTTTCTGAAAAGTTACCATCTTCATACATTGGCTTTTATTGTTGTTTATTTACATAGATATAGTGGTGAATATTTCCCTTTCACTAGTGATACTTCTATGAATAACTTTGGGCACATCTCTTTGTTGTTATAAATAGAATGTTAGGAATGGAATTCC
>NW_006778810.1:369843-386347 GCF_000442215.2 Lipotes vexillifer
TTTGTGCACTTTGGGTGTACTCCATCTGATCAGTTTGTCTGTCTTCCAAAATGGTTAAATCCATCTCACTACTACTATCCTGGAGGAGGCTATTTTCCCACATCACCACTCCTCTGGTTAATGTCAAAATTTATTAATTATATGTGTATGATATGTTATTATTGACTTAATTTGCATTTCTTTGATAATTACTAATGATGCTGTTTATAGTGCAGTACTTGCCCACCACCTGAAGTTACATCTCTGTAAGTTGCCTGGTCATAGCCATAATTCTATTATTTGTGAGTTATTTTCAGTTGTTTATAAAATTGTATTGTTTTTTAAAAAATCTATCCTGGACCTTATTTTGTTCCAGATGATGGACATTTACAATATATCCTTCCATTTTAAAGATTAAACTATTCTGAGACAGCATTTACTATTTTTAAAATCTCAGAGTATTTATCTACTCCTTTGTCGTTTGTATTTTTTATCTTCCTAAATAAACCTTCCTATGCTTGTAAATCATGAAGTGTTTATTTTCAATTTTCATTGAATGTTTTCAGGTTTTCAAATTTCGTTCTTTCCCTTTCATTCATCTAACACTGATTTATGTAAATAACTTAATGTAGAAATATGTTAAAGTTTTATCCATTGATGATTATTTACTATTCCATTATTTCCTTACTGACTAGAACCACCTTATACATTTCAGTGTATACAAATATACACCTTATACATTTCATTATATACAAATCTCCCTTTAAGGGCTACGTATTCTGTTTAATGAATCTTAGGATTAATATTATTCCGTCACCACCTTCTTTGCATTACCGTTTTGTTGCAACAGATTATGGTATATGGTAGGGTAAGTTCCTTATACTGTTGTTTCTTTCCTATTTTTAGCCCATGTTTGTTAATTTTTTCAACAATCTGGTCATTTTATATAAAAATCCATTGGTATGTTGATTGGAACTGATGGAATCACATATTGGTTTTGAGAGAATTATTTATCACTTTTTTGTAAATATGGATTTGGATCACTCTCTACTTTTTTAATGTTTAAGTCTTCCAGAAACATAATGTTCTTCATAATGCTTTGCACAGTTTTCTGAGGTTTATTTTCAAAACATCTAAATATGACTGGTAAATAATACATTTTTAAAATTTTTATTGGAGTATAGTTCATTTACAATATTCTGTTAGTTGCAGGTGTACAGTGAAGTGCATCAGTTATACATATACATATATCCACTCTGTTTTAGATTCTTTTCCCATATAGGCCATTATAGAGTATTGAGTAGAGTTCCCTGTGCTATATAGTAAGGTCCTTATTAGTTACTCATTTTATATATAGTAATGTGTATATGTCCATCCCAATCTACCAATTTATCCCTCCCCCCCAACACCCTGGTAACCATAAGTTTGTTTCTACATCTGTAACTTTATTTCTGTCTTGTAGATAAGTTCATCTGTACTCTTTTTTTTTTAGCTTCCACATATAAGCAATATCATATGATATTTCTTTCTCTGACTTACTTCACTCAGTATGACATTCTGTAGGTCCATCTGTGTTGCTGCAAATGACATTTCATTCATTTTATGGCTGAAAAATATTCCATTGTATACATATACCACATCTTCTTTATCCATTCCTCCACTGGTGGACATTTACATTGCTTCCATGCCCTGGCTGCTGTAAATAATGCTGCAATGAACTATTGCAGTGCATGTAATTGGGGTGCATGTATCTTTTCAAATTATGGCTTTCTCTAGATATATACCAAGGAGTGGGATTGTGGGGTCATGTGGTAGCTCTATTTTTAGTTTTTAAAGGAACCTCCATACTGTTCTCCATAGAGGCTGTACCAATATACATTCCCACCAACCATGTAGGAGGGTTCTCTTTTCTCCACACCCTCTGTAGCTAAGATATGATCTTTCCTGGAGAATTTTCCATGAGCACTTGAGAAGGAAGTGTATTCTGTTGCTTCTGGATGGAATGCCCTATAACAATTAAGTCCATCTTGTTTAACGTATCATTTAAAGCTTGTGTTTCCTTATTTATTTTCATTCTGGATGATCTGTTCACTGCTGAAAGTGGGGTGTTAAAGTCCCCTACCATGACTGCATTACTGTCGACTTCCCCTTTTTATGGCTGTTAGCATTTGCCTTATGTATTGCGGTGCTCCTGTGTTGGGTGCATAAGTATTTACAATTATATCTTCTTGGATTGATCCCTTAATCATTATGTAGTGTCCTTCTGTGTCTCTTGTAATAGTCTTTATTTTAAAGTCTATTTTGACTGATATAAGAATTGCTACTCCAGCTTTCATTTGATTTCCATTTGCATGAGGTACATTTTCCATCCCCTCACTTTCAGTCTGTACATGTCCCTAGGTCTGAAGTGGGTCTCTTGTAGACAGCATATTTATGGGTCTTGTTTTTTGTACCCATTCAGCCAGTCTACGTCTTTTGGTTGGAGCATTTAATCCATTTACATTTAAGTTAGTTATCGATATGTATGTTTCTATTATCATCTTCTTAATTGTTTTGGGTTTGTTTTTGTAGGTCTTTTCTTTCTCTTGTATTTCCTGCCTAGAGAAGTTCTTTTAGCATTTGTTGTAAAGCTAGTTTGGTGGTGCTGAATTCTCTTAACTTTTGCTTGTCTGTAAAGGTTTTAATTTCTCTGTTGAATCTGAGTGAGATCCTTGCTGGGTAGAGTCATCTTGGTTGTAGGTTTTTCCCTTTCATCACTTTAAATATGTCTTGTCTCTCCCTTCTGGCTTGTAGAATTTCTGCTAAAAGATCAGCTGTTAATCTTATGGGGATTCTCTTGTATGTTATTCGTTGCTTTTCCCTTGCTGTTTCTAATATTTTTTTCTTTGTATTTAAGTTTTGATAGTTTGAATAATAGGTGTCTTGGCATTTTTCTCCTTGGATTTATCTTGTATGGGACTCTGCAGTTACTGGACCTGATTGACTATTTCCTTGCCCATGTTAGGGAACTTTTCAACTATAATCTCTTCAAATACTTTCTCAAACCCTTTCTTTTTCTCTTCTTTTTCTGGAACCCCTATAATTCGAAGGTTTGTGTGTTTAACGTTGTCCCAGAGGTCTCTGAGACTGTCCTCAATTCTTTTCATTCTTTTTTCTTTATTCTGCTCTGTGGTAGTTATTTCCACTATTTTATCGTGCAGGTCAGTTATCCGTTCTTCTGCCTCAGTTATTCTGCTACTGATTCCTTCTACAGAATTTTTAATTTCATTTATGGTGTTGTTCATCAGTTTGCTCTTTAGTTCTCCTAGGTCCTTGTTAAACGTTTCTTCCATTTTATTTCCAAGATTTTGGATCATCTTTACTATCATGACTCTGAATTCTTTTTCAGGTAGACTGCCTAATTCCTCTTCACTTCTTTGGTCTGGTGGGTTTTTACCTTGCTCCTTCATCTGCTGCATATTTCTCTGTCTTCTCATTTTATTTAACTTACTGTGTTTGGGGTCTCATTTTCACAGGTTGCAGGTTCGTAGTTCCTGTTTTTTGGTGTCTGCCCCCAGTGGGTGAGGTTGGTTCAGTGGCTTGTGTAGGCTTCCTGGTGGAGGGGACTGGTGCCTGTGTTCTGGTGGGTGTGGTTGGGTCTTGTCTTTCTGGTCATCAGGGCAGCGTCTGGCAGTGTGCTTTGGTGTGTCTGTGAACTTAGTATGATTTTAGGCAGCCTCTCTGCTAATGAGTGGTGTTGTGTTCCTGTCTTGCTAGTTGTCTGGCATGGGGCATCCTGCACTGGAGCTTGCTGGCCATTGCGAGGAACTGGGTCTTAACACTGAGACGGAGATCTCTGGGAGAGCTCTTGCAGATTGCCATTACGTGGGGCCGGGAGGCCTCTGGTGGTCCAATGTCCTGAACTTGGCTCTCCCACCTCAAAGGCTCCGGTCTGACACCAGGCCGGGGCACCAAGACCCTGTCAGCAACACAGCTCAGAAGAAAAGAGAGGAAAGAATAAAGAAAAAAACATAATAAATAAAAAAATTATTAAAATAAAAAAATTAAAAATTATTAAAAAAAATACTTTTTAAAGGTAAGAATAGAAAACGAAGTGAGCAACCAAAACAGTAAACAAATCCACCTATGATAACAAGCGCTAAAAACTATACTAAGATAAACATAAAAATCAGAAACAAGTCAGTCACAGACAGCAAATCTCAAGTCTACAGTTGCTCCCAAAGTCCACTGGCTCAATTTTGGGTTGATTCTTTATCTATTTAGGTGTTCCACAGATGCAGGGTGCATCAAGTTGATTGTGAAGATTTAATCCTCTGCTCCTGAGGCTGCAGGGAGAAGTTTCCCTTTCTCTTCTTTGTTCGCACAGCTCCTGGGGTTCAGAGCTTTGGTTTTGGCCCCACCTCTGCGTGTAGGTCGCCCTCAGGCATCTGTTCCTGCCCAGGCAGGACGGGGTTAAAGCAGCAGCTGATTAAGGGGCTGTGGCTCACTCAGGTCATGGGGAGGCAGGGGTACGGTAGTTACAATTGGAATGTGGGGCGAGCCTGCAGTGGCAGAGGACGGTGTGATATTGCGACAGCCTGAGGCACACCATATGTTCTCCCAGGTAAGTTGTCCCTGGATCACAGGACCCTGGCACTGGTGGGCTGCACAGGCTCATGGGGGCAGGTTGAGGGTGGAGTGTGGATAGTGACCTGTGCTTGCACACAGGATTCTTGGTGGCTGCAGCAGTAGCATTAGAGTTTCATGCCCATCTCTGGTGTCCAAGCTGATAGCTGCGGCTTGTGCCCATCTCTGGAGCTCATTTAGGCAGTGCTCTGAATCCCCTCCCGATACAATGGTCTCTTGCCTCTTAGGTCCAGACTTTCTCCCCGGACTCCCTCCTGGCTAGCTGTGGTGCAGTAGCCCCCTTCAGGCTGTGTTCACGCAGCCAACCCCAGTCCTCTCCCTGGGATCTGATCTCTGAAGCCCAAGCCTCAGTTCCCAGCCCCCACCCATCCCGGTGGGTGAGCAGATAAGCCTCTCAGGCTGGTGAGTGCTGGTCAGCACCGATCCTCTGTGCGGGAATCTCTCTGCTTTGCCCTCTGCAACCCTGGTGCTGTGCTCTCCTCTCTGACTCCGGAGCTTCCCCCACCCCCGCCCACTCCCCATCTCCACCAGTGAAGGCGTTTCCTAGTGCGTGGAAACTTTTCCTCCTTCACAGCTCACTCCCAGAGGTGCAGGTCCCATCCCTATTTTTTGTCTGTTTTTTCTTTTTCCTTACCCAGGTACACGGGGAGTTTCTTGCCTTTTGGGAAGTCTGAGGTGTTCTGCCAGCATTCAGTAGGTGTTCTGTAGGAGCTGTTCCACATGTACATGTATTTCTGATGTATTTGTGGGGAGGAAGGTGATCTCTATGTCTTACTCCTCAGCCATCTTGAAGGTCTCCCCCCACCAATTTTTTAATTAGATTAATTTTTAGTTTTTATTGGAATAACATTGATATACAATGTTTGTATTTGGTAGGTGTACAGAATCATTTTCAGTTTTACATATACATATATCTATGCATGTTTGGCATCTTTTCCCATATAGGTTATTAGAGAGTGTTGATAGCCTTCCTTGTTATACATAGAACCTTGCTGAATATCTGTTTTTTATGAGATAGTTTGAATTTGTTATTCTCATCCTAATTTATCCCTTGTCCCTATCTTCCCCTTTCATAACCATACATTTGCTTTTTAAGTCCCTGAGTCTGTTTATGTTTTCTAAATTATTTCAATGCTGTGTATTGAGATTCCAATTATAAGTGATATCATATAATATTTGTCTTTGTGATTCTGAATTACTCTACTTAGTATGATTATCTCTAGTGTTCTCTATGTTCCTGCAAATGGCATTATTTCATTCTTTTACATGGAGGAATCATATACTACTGTGTACATGTATCACATCTTTTTTACCCGTTCATCTGTCCATGGACATTTTGTATGTCTCCACATCTTGGGTATTGTAAATGGTGCTGCAGCACACGCTTGGGTGCATGTGTCTTTTCGAATTCTGGTTTTCTCCACATATACTCTTTGGTGTAGCACTGCCAGATTAATGGTAGAACTTTTTACCCCTTAAAGACACTTCCATAATGTTCTCTTATAGTGGCTCTTACCATTTTCATCCCACAAGCAGCATAAAAACATTTCATTTCTCCATGCTCTCTCCACAATTTTTTCATTTTAATTTTGGGCGATGACATTTTAAACCAGTGCAAGCTGATTTCTCGTAGTTTTGAGTTGTATGTGTCTGCTAACTGCTATGTTGATCATGATTTTGGGGCTGTTATTCCTCATAAACACTGTGAGTAGAATTTACCTGTTGAAATTGCCTTCTTGAAAGTGCCGTGTTTGAATTATTTTCCAATAGTTAAGCCTGGCCATCTTTTGAGGGCAAGTATCATTTAGAGCCCAGCAGTCCTTGTGAATATTAAGTCCCCATAAGCAATCGTTTTGAGTTTGCTTTTGCGGGAAAAGGACTCAAGGTGGCAGAATTTGCTCAAGCACAATTCTGGTTGCCCCAGCAACCAGAGCATTAGGGGAAATCCTGTTTGGGTCTTATAAATTATAATGGAATGTGCCAGAACAAACACCCACATCTTCTTTCTCATCACCAATTTTTAACGAGATTATTTTTTATTGTTCATTGGACTATGTTGTTGGTATAAAGAATATTTTTCCCTCATACATGTACATGTATCTATGCATCTTTGGCTACTTTTCCCATATAGGTCATTAGTGTGTTGATAGCCCTTTCTTAGTATACATAGATCCTTGTTGAATATCTGATTTATATGAAAGAGTTTGTATTTGTTAAACCCATTTTCCTAATTTATCCCTTGACCCCTTCTGTCCCATTTGGTAACCATATGTTTGTTTTCTATTTCCCTGAGTCTGTTTATGTGTTCTCCATTTGTTCATTTTTTAGATTCCAACTATAAGTGATATCATAGGATGTTTGTCTTTCTGATTCTGACCTATTTTACTTAGCATGATTATATGTAGGTTTATCGATGTTCCTGCAAATGGCATTATTTCATTCTTTTACATGGTGGAGTCATATATCATTGTGTACATGTATCGCTTTTTTCTATCTATTCATCTATCCATGGATATTTTGTATATCTCCACATCTTGGGTATTGTAAACAGTGCTGCAGTGTACGCTTGGGTGCATATGTCTTTTTGAGTTCTGGTATTCTCTGCATATAGTCTTAAGGGTAGCACTGTAGGATCATGTGGTACTTGATTTTTACCTTTTAAACGCACTTCCATAATGTTCTCTGTAGTGGCTGTTACCATTTACATCCTACAATCACCATAAAAGGGTTTCCTTTTCTCCATGACCTCTACTCTTTTTATTAATTGTCGATTTTTGATGATGGTTATTCACACCGGTCCCAGGAGACTCCTTGTTGTAGTTTTGATTTGCATGTCTCTGCTAATTGCTATGTAGAGCATGTTCTTATGGGCTGTTTTTATTCAGAATCAGTACTGAGTAGAATTTAGCTATTGCCAAGTGCCTTCTAGAAAATGTGCCGTGTTTTCAATTATTTTCGAACACTTAGGCCTGGACATTTTTTCAGGGAAAGTATCATTTAGAGCCCAGCAGTCCTTGTGAATACTAAGTGCCCATAACTAATTTTTTGAGGTTGCTTTTGTGGGAAACTGCCACAAGGCGGCAGATTTTCCTCTTCCCAACTCTGGCTGCCCTGGCAACCAGAGCCTTAGGGGAAATCCTATTTGCCCTTGTAAATTAGAGCGGATTGTGCCAGAACGAACACCCAAATCTTGTGTCTCATTGTCAATTTTTAATTAGATTAATTTTTCTTTTCCTGGAGTAACACTGATATGCAGTGTTGGTGTTGGTTGTAGGTATAGAGAATCTTTTCCCATTAAACATATACATATATCTAAGCATCTTTGGCTTCTTTTCCCATATAGTTAATTAGGGAGTGTTGATAGTCCTTCCTTGGTATACATAGATCCTTGTGGAATATCTGTTTTATATGAAATAATTTGAATTCATTAATCCCATCCTCCTAACTAATCCCATGACCCCTTCTGTCACCTTTTGTAACCATGTTTCCTTTATAAGTCTCTGAGTCCATTTATGTTTTCTGAATTATTTCAATGGTGTTTATTTTTAGACTCCACTATAAGTGATATCCTATAATTATCTTTGTGATTCTGACTTACTTCACTTAGCGTTATTACCTCTAGGTTTATCTATGTTCCTGTAAATGGCATATTTCTTTTTTTAACATGGTGGAGTCATATACCGTTGTGTACATGTATCACTTCTTTTTTATCTGTTCTTCCGTCCATGGATATTTTGTGTGTCTCCACATCTTGGGTATGGTAAATAGTGCTGCAGTGCACACTTGAGTGCATGTGTCTTTCCAAATTCTAGTTTTCTCTGCATATACTCTTGGGGGTAGCACTGCTGGATCATATGGTAGAGCCCTGTTTACCTTTTAAAGTCACTTCCATAATGTTCTCTATAGTGGCTCTTCCCATTTACATCCCACAAGCAACATAAAAACATCTCCTTTCTCCATGCTCTCGCCACCATTTATTCATTGTAAATTTGGGTAATGACGTTTTAGACCAGTGCAAGCTGATCCCTGATTGTGAGGCAGAAGATAGATGGGCTCCAGCCTAGACATTTACAACTGGCCTCCTATTCACACTTCCTGGTGTGAGAAGAAGATGGGCTCCAGGCTGGACCTTGATTGCAATCCCCCTGTTTACATTTCCTGAAGCAAGAGACAAACAGACTCCAGGATTATATATTTAAGACCAGACTCCTGTCTATATTTTGAGATCTGCACCTCGATTAAAAACCTGTAACAGAAATAGGATAAATAACCAGACACTGGACATTTTTATGGCTGGGACAGAGTGGGACTAAACCCTGTTAAAAGATCAAGAGGTCATACACTTCCCATCCTTGAGGCAAGGGAAACATTGCACATGTGCAGAAAGGCTCCTTGGGGGTAAAAGGATGGGGTACCACCCCATAATATGTGATGCTAAGGCCATCCCATAGGCCTCTGGGCTGTAATCCATCTTGGAAAAAAGTTGGGCATGCATGTTGGGGAGGGTTCTAGGGCAGGGCAGGTGTGGAAGAAGAAACCATATAATTGGCCAAAGGTAAACAAAGACCTGGAAGAACTGCCCTATATAAAGGACTTAACCGCCTCTTTACTGCCTCTGCATTAGGGAGATTGCCCACACCCTTTCTCTCCAGATGTGCATCACTGCCTTGCTTCTATCCTAACTAACTAAACTAACAAACTGTTTCTCTGTGTGCGCTCTCCTACTTGTTGTTTTGCTATGTCTCTAATAATAAACTTTACACCTGTTTTTATAGTTTTTGCCTCGGTGAGAAATGCATTTTTCACTGGGGGCAAGAGCCAGGGGGTGTGGTGGCTAGGGTTCCTAATTTTCATCCAGGCTACCCAGGTTCAATTCCTGGGCAGAGAATTAAGATCTCGCTTCATGTCACCACTCTCTGCTGCCTCTCCAAGATCAGATGGTGCTGAAACCCGGCAGTCAAGGTAAACTACATATCTCACCCAAACTGCTTGCTGGAGACCTCTGGCTTTTACTCTGTCTCCCATGAGAACTTACTTGCTCTCAAGTCTCCCCTTTGTTCTCTCTCCAAGACCCGCAGGGCTTAATCTTGGCCCTCTCAGTGCAGGCGCCCAAGGGGTCTCTCTCTCTCTGTCCCTTTCCCTCTCTCTGTCTCCCCTCTCCCTTTCTCTAGCTCTGCCTAAACTACAACCCTCAGCATGCCCTGCATCCAAGCGGCGCATCTTCATCAGCCTCGTGAGCCACGTGCCAGGAGTCAGAGCTAGGTGCCAGCCGCAGCCCCCAACAAATTGAACCCTGCTACGCACCACACTTGATTTCCCAGGGTAGAAAAATTACCTCCCCCAATCCCCACTGTCTTCCATTGTCTTTGTCCCAGAGCAAGCTGGCCAGGAGCACAATGCACCCTGCTGGGGCGTGCAATGCCCTTCCCTTTATTTCCTGGAATTTTCTTACCTACCCTACACAGGAAGCAATGTTTCTTTTTCACCTAAGCCTTATGTCCCCTTCAATTTTGCCTTAGATGCCAAACAAACAGGGCCATAGACTTCCGGTTGCGCCTTGTGCAAGGCTTCAACGAGGACCAGAGACGTCTGGTCAGGATTCGGTGGGAAAGTAACCCCACCAGGTTTGAAGGGAATTAGGGGGACGTCCTGAACTCTTTCAGGTAAAAGCCTCCTAGTAAGTGTTTCTGGGATACTGGATTCCACTCTAGGGGTGCTCTCTTGCTCTCGGTTGCCAGTTGCTCAATATGGGAGAATCCCCTTTCTAAGCCAGACCGCCAGACCGGCTGAGAAAAAGAAAAACCTTGATTCTATTGTAGCAGTGCCTAGCCTTTATTTAAGTTGGGGGATTAAAAAAATTGGCCTGAAAATGGATCTCTTACAGTTAGATCTTTATTGTCACAGGATGGGAAAATGGACCGAGGTTCCCCTATGTCCAGGACTTTCTCCTATAATCAAAAGCCTGAGGAATCAGGAAAACTCTCCTAACATTCTAAGCCATCCCCTTCTAACTTCTCCCAGCTCTCAGGGAGGAGGGGGGGACCAAGCTTCCCCTGCTCCTACAACTTCCCTTACGCCTTCAGATTCTTCTCATCAAACAAAGATCCCACTGCCCCAGAGGGACAGTCCCTGCTGGGACACCATTTTATCAGCCAGTCTGCCCCTGTTATCAGAGCCAATTTAAGCACTATCTGGTTTAAGTTTAGAAGGATGACTTTTGACATTGTGGCCACAATATTCTTTAGACTCTGGAGAAAATAGGTTAAGATAAAAAATTTTTTGAAATTGCAAAACCGGTTCTTTTTGCATATGCAATTAGAGAAAGCTAGCTTGTCGAAATATCTTTTTCAGAATTCTGACCCTGAGAGAACAAATATATGCCTAGGAAAAATCTTGAAATTAACTCTTATGTTCTTGAGATACACAGCCCACTTTGCCTGAAACTTCAGCTTTGGGTTAAGCAGTAGAACTTCAAGCCAAGGAAAAAATGGGGGGAGGCCAAGAGACACTTTAAATCTCAAGTGGAAACTATGAGATCTCTGTCTGGATACATGTGTGAGTCTCAGTGTGTCTTTCTCTTTGGATAATAATGTTAAGGTTAATTGTAAATGAGCTCTATTTAATTGGCTTAAAAGAAAAGTAAGCACTTACAAATCAAATAATTCTAAATACAAGAGAAATTAAGCTAAATGAATTTCAGGTTTATGTGAACTGGGAAATATTCAATATTAAATTAATACCTGGTATTAATGTCTGTTTGTTGATCTAATTAATATATATGTCTTAAGAGTCATCAACATTATGTGTAATACTTTTATTGTGCCGAGGTATAACATAAGCTAAATAAGGGCTTCCCTGGTGGTGCAGTGGTTAAGAATCCGCCTGCCAACGCAGGGGACACGGGTTCGAGCCCTGGTCCAGGAAGATCCCACATGCCGCGGAGCAACTAAGCCCAGGTGCCACAGCTACTGAGCCTGCACTCTAGAGCCCGTGAGCCACAACTACTGAGCCCACGTGCCTAGAGCCCATGCTCCACAACAGGAGAAGCCACTGCAATGAGAAGCTTGCACACCGCAATGAAGAGTAGCCCCCACTCTCCACAATCAGAGAAAAAGCCCATGCGCAGCAACGAAGACCCAATGCAGCCAAAAACAATAAATAAACAAAATAAATAAATTAAAAAATATATATATATATAAGCTAAATAAGATCTTATATGTTATAAATTTGTCAACAAGGTAACTCGATGTGAAGAAACTTTTAAGAAAAGAAAATGCAAATGAGATAAGAGCTTTGGGTGAACTTTTTAGGAACAATCATGTTTTAAAAATGTCTGCTTAAGAATATTGTTTCACAGTGACCTATGTTCCTATCTGACTGAGTGTTCTAAACCCTTTTGATATTTTTTGGACAAAACTTCCTAAATCAAATTCTAACAAAGTCCTTTTGACCTCTAGCTAACTTTGGGATGCTTCAAAGGGCCCTTGGTTTCTATGTAATGAAACATCCAAGAAAAGTATTAAACTAATTAGGTTAATTTTGTATGATAAAAGTACATGGGAAGTATTTTCAAATGAGTAATAAACCATCTTAGGTTAAATTGTATGGTAACTGTTTACTAATATAGATATTCTAGAAATTATATGCAGTTCCTAAAATTCTGAAATGTCCTGGTAAAACGTTATCAGTCATAGTTCTAGTTATTATCTGGAAGTGTTGTATGTCACAGCAGTAACCAAGTTACTTTATCAATTGCATTGTAATCAGATTTTAAACGTGCTTTCTTAAGTCTGTCATTACAGACAGCTATAGTTTCACTCTGATGCCTTTGCAAAAATACTGCCTCTTCAAGATTTATAGAAAGGACTTTCTAAGATTAAATTAAAATCAATTAGGTAAATAAATTTTGTATTAACAGTAAGCTGGTACCAGACTGGAATTTGGTTTTCTCTCTCTGTTAAGAGAACAAAGTTTTCTTGGAATGCTGTTCTGATAACAGACTGTGTGAATTACCTTGCCTTTAAGTGATTTATATTTGCTTTTAAGATCTTTTGTTACTTTGGTTAAGTGAATAAGTAGTATTTCACAATGATCTATGAAGACTATGGCACGTGTAAAGTTCATTCCGCTTCTACAAAAGTTAGCCCCTCATGGTTAGATTTTTGCCATCCTGATGTCCTTAAAGCATGGCAACAGCCTACTCCTAAATCAGGGAATTTAAAATGGGTAAACAATGACTGTAAATTAAACAGTCAGGGCCATGGGAAATCCAAGACAGCCACTTGGCTTTTCCCAGCTCCCTGGCAAACCTCATTTTTTATTTTTCATGGGTTAACACCTTCCTGGCTGCAGGGCTGATGCCCTCACAATGAAAAGAAAGTGGTTAAAACTGTGTCTTCCCCTTGGAGTATGCCTTCTACAATATCCAGTGATCAAGGTACTCACTTCACTGGACTCAAAACAAAAGTTAATTACATAGGATTAAACAAACTGCTAAATATGATTATAATTTTTATGACTTTTGTCTGACATATTGGTTGTTTTTAATCTTTGTTTTTTCAGCTATTTACAAGCTCTTCTCCTCAAGCTACTTATGGTTTACAACAGTTTGGTAATTTACACCTGTGGGTAAAATTAAAACATTTATCATTCTCTCTACCTACTCCTCTTGAGATTGGAAACTCTTAGGTTCCCAGCAGCATTATCAGCTCCTCTATGCTGGGAACAATTAAATCATACTAAGGATAATCAGTCTAGTTACAATTTAAAAATTGGGGCAAATGCCTTATGAACAATGCCAATATATAATTTCCTTGAAAGATAAGGATTGGTACAGAACAGACTAAGTCAGATAAACTGGGTATACACTGGGCTACACCTAATGGAAGTTATTGACTTAAATTCTTACTTATGATCTTACTAATACTGCTAGCTATTCTGTTTTCTACATTACCTGTTTTACAACATTGTTGCTTATTACATTACCAAATGTGTGACTGAGCCTCTGACAAAATGATGATATATGGTTCCATATGAGATCAATGATTTTAATAGTATAACTCTATATATGGGAAGAAACAAGAGGAAGTATTTTCCTGGACCATAAGAGACTAGGAAGACAGGTGGTCCAGAGGTTTTTGGCTACTGTTAACAGGGCCTAGTCCAGTAACAGCACATTGAGTGGCCTGTCAACAAAATCTTCGCCAGACCTGGGAACGAGGATGCCTAGCACTGTGGGACGAAGTGGTCATGAAATGCCCCCCAAACCATGGTTAAACTTATGACCATGACGGGGCCCTGCTGACTGGAAACTGACACTTGCCATCTACCTCGATAAGGACTAAATCATGGCCACTGCAGCTACTGACCTTCAACTGTCCCTAACTGCTCGTGGTATTCTCTGCATATAGTCTTAGGGGTACCACTGTCAGATCATATGGGAGCTCTATTTTTACCTTTTAAACACACTTCCATAATGTCCTCTGTAGTGGCTCTTACAATTTACATCCCACCATCACCAAAAAAGGATTTACTTTTCTCCATTCCCTCTACACCATTATTCGTTGTCGATTTTTTTTTGATTTTTTTTTTGTTTTTTTTGCTGTACGCGGGCCTCTCACTGTTGTGGCCTCTCCCGTTGCGGAGCACAGGCTCCGAACGCGCAGGCCCGGCGGCCCGGCCTCACGGGCCCAGCCGCTCTGCGGCACGTGGGATCCTCCCGGACCGGGGCACGAACCCGTGTCCCCCGCATCGACAGGCGGACTCTCAACCACTGCGCCACCAGGGAAGCCCCCCATTGTCGATTTTTGATTATGGTTATTCACACCAGTGCCAGGTGAGGCCTCGTCATTTGGATTTGCATATCTGTGCTAAACGCTATGTAGAGCATGTTCTTATGGGCTGTTTTTATTCATAATCAGTGTTGAGTAGAATTTACCTGTTGCAATTGCCTTCTGGAAAGTGTGCCATGTCTTCAATTATTTTCGAACACTTAGGCCTGGACCTCTTTTGAGGGCAAGTATCATTTAGAGCCCGGCAGTCCTTGTCAATATTAACTGCCCATAAGGAATCATTTTGAGGTTGCTTTTGTGGGAAACGGCCAAAGGGAGCAGAATTTCCTCAGGCACAACTCTGGTTGCCCCGGCAACCAGAGACTTAGGGGAAAGTCTGTCAGGGGCTAGTAAGTTACAGTGGAATGTATACCAGAACAGACACCCAAATCTTCTGTCTCATTACCACTTTTTAAATTACATTAATTTTTATTTTTTATTGCTGTAACATTGATATACAAGGATGTGCTGGTTGTAGGTTTAGCGAATCTTTTTCCGTTAAACATATACCTATATCTATGCATCTTCAGCTTCTATTCCCATACAGGTTATTAGAGCGTTTTGACAGCCTTTCCTTGGTATATATAGATCCTTGCTGAATATTGTTTTATATTAAATAGTTTGAATTGGTAAATCCCAACTTCCTAATTATTTCCTTGACCCCCTTCAGTCCCCTTATGTAAACATATGTTTGCTTATTAAGTCCCTGTCTCAATTTTTTCAATGGTGTTTATTTTTAGATTCCACGTATAAGTGATATTGTATAATATTGGCCTTTCTGTTTCTGATCACTTTACTTCATATGGTTATCTCCAGGTTTCTCTATGTACCTGAAAATGACATTATTTCATTCTTTTACATAGTGGAGTCACATACCATTGTGTACATGTATTACTTCATTTTTATCTGTTCTTCTGCCCATGGGCATTTCCATGGGTCCACATCTTGGATGTTGTAAATGGTGCAGCTGTGCACACTTCAGTGCATGTGTCTTTCCCAATTCTGGTTTTCTCCTCATATACTCTTGGGGGTAGGACTACTGGATCATATGGTAGATATTTTTTTGACATTTTAAAGGCACTTCCATAATGTTCTCTATAGGGGCTGTTACCATTTATACCACCCTAGCACCATAAAAGGATGTGCCTTTCTCCATGCATCTACCACTTTTATTCACTGTCGATTTTTCATGAAAGCCTTAGAGACAGGTGCAAGGTGACCCCTTGTTGTATTTCTGATTTGCATGTCTCTGATAATTGCTATGTTAAAAATCTCCTTATGGGCTGTTTTTCTTCATAATCAGTGTGACTAGAATTGACCTGTTGAAATTGCCTTCTTGAAAGTCTGCCCTGCTTGCAATTGTTTATGGACACTTAGGCCTGGACATTTTTTGAGGGCACATATCATTTAGAGCCCAGCACTTCTTGTGAATATTAAGTGCCCATTATCAATCCCTAGGAGGTTGCCTTTGGGGAAAGGGTTACAAGGCCGCAAGGTTTCCTTGGGCCCATCTCTTTGCCCCAGCATCCAGAGCCTTATGAGAAACACTTTTTGTGGCTTATAAATTAGAGAGGAATGTGCCAGAACAAAACACCCAAATCATGTGTCTCATTACCAATTTTTAAATTAGATTAATTTTTAGTTTTTACTGGAGTAACACTGATACCATGTTGTGTATATTGTCAGTATAAAAAAATCATTTTCATTTATACATATGGATATATCTATGCATGTTCATCTTCTTTTCCCTTATAGGTCATTACAGAGTTATGATAGCCCTTCCTTGGTATACAGAGATCCTTGGTGAATATCTGTTTTATATGAAATAGCTTGTAATTGTTAATCCATCCTCCTAGTTGATCCCTTGGTCCTTTTTGTCCCTTTGGGAACCATACATTTGCTTTTTAAGTCCCTGAGTCTGTTTATGCTTTGTAAATTATTTCAATGTCTGTATATTTAAATTCCAACTATAAGTGATATCGTATTATTTGTCTTTGTGATTCTGACTCACTATACTTAGTGTGTTTATCTTTTTTTTTTTTTTTTTTTTTTTTTTTTTTTTTTTGGCT
>NW_006778810.1:386430-395869 GCF_000442215.2 Lipotes vexillifer
TTTTTGTGGTACATGGGCCTCTCACTGTTGTGGCCTCTCCCGTTGCGGAGCACAGGCTCCGGACGTGCAGGCTCAGCGGCCATGGCTCACGGGCCCAGCCGTTCCGCGGCATGTGGGATCTTTCCCGACCGGGACACGAACCCTTGTCCCCCGCATCGGCAGGCGGACTCTCAACCACTGCGCCACCAGGGAAGCCCTGTGTTTATCTTTAATTCTCTCTATGGTTGTGCAAATGGCATTATTTCATTCTTTTACATGTCAGAGTCATATACCCTTTTGTACATGTATCACATCTTTTTGATTTGTTCATCTGTCCCTGGGCATTTTGTATGTCTCCACATCTTGGGTATTGTAAATGGTGCTGCAGTGCACGCCTGGGTGCAGGGGCCTTTTCGAATTCTGGTTTTTTCCGCATATACCCTTAAGGGTAGCACTGCTGGATCATATGTTAGATCCCTCTTTACCTTTTAAAGACACTTCCGTAATGTTCTCTGTAGTGGCTCTTACCATTTACATCCCACAAGCAACATAAAAATATTTCCTTTCTCCATGCACTCTCCACCACGTATTCCTTGTAAATCTGTGTGATGGCATTTTAGACCAGTGCGAGCAGATCCCTCTTTGGAGTTTTGATGTGCACGTGTCTGCTAACTGCTATGCTGAGCATGTTTTTACGGGCTGTTCTTCTTCATAAACAGTGTTGAGTAGAACTGACCTGTTGAAATTGCCTTCTTGAAAGTCTGACCTTTTTTCAATTATTTTTGAACAGTTGGCCTGGACATTTTTTGAGAGCAAGTATCATTTGGAGCCCCGCAGTCCTTGTGAATACAAAGTGCCCTTAAGCAAGCGTTTTGAGGTGCCTTTTCTTGCAAATGACCACTAGGCGGCCCAACTCTGGTTCCCCCGGCAACCAGACACTAAAGGGAAATTCCGTTTGGGCCTTCTAAATTAGAAGGGAATGTGACAGTACAAACACCCAAATTTTGTGTCTCATTACCACATTTTAAATTAATTTTTATTTTTTATTGGAGTAGCACTGATACACAATGTTGTGTATTTTGTAGGTATAATCTTTTCCATTATACATACACAAGTATCTATGCATCTTTGTCTTCTTTTCCCATATAGCTTTTTAGAGAGTGTTGTTAGACCTCTCTGATGTACATCGGTCTTTTCTGAATAATTGTTCTATGGTGTGTATTTTTAGATTCCAACTATAAGTGGTATTAGTCTTTCTCATTCTGGCTTACTCTATTCCATACGATTATCTTTAGGTTTATCTGTGTTCCTGCAAGTGGCATTATTTCATTTTTTACATGGAGGACTCATATTCCGTTGCGTAATTTATTACTTCTACTTTATCTGTTAATCTGGCTATGGACATTTTGTTTGTCTCCATGTCTTTGCCATCAAATTTACTGTGATAAAAATGCAAATTAAATTTTAAAAAATACAAACGAGAAGTAATGAAACATAAACTATTGGGGATTTGTCCTGGCATATTAAACTCTAACTTACAACCTAGGAAACATGACTTCCAGGAAGGCTCTGTTGCCCTAGTACCCAGAGTTGGAAATTTAGAAATCATGCCAACTGTGGCCGTTTCCCACAGCAGCAGCTTTAAAACCAGTGTTATGGGCCCCTTAATATTCACAACGACGGCAAGGTAGTAAATAACACCTGCCCACCCAAACTGTCCTGGGTTGGGAATTGACAAAAAAATTACAAAACATGGCAAATTTTCAAGACAATAAATTAAAGAGGTCACTTTTACTCACTTTTTTTTTAAGAAAGAAAGGAAAGGAAGGAATGCTCAACATCATAATTTACAAGAGACAATCAAATCCAAAGTACAAAAAAATTATCACCTCACACCAGTCAGAAACGCCATGAGATAAACTTTACAAACAATAAATGCTGTAGAGGGTGTGGAGAAATGAGTGCCCTTTAAGATGTTGGTGGGATATAAACTGGTATCAGCTGCTAAAGAGAACAGAATGGAGTCTGGTTGAAAGTTAAATACTGAGCTGCCGTATGATCCGGCTGTCCCACTCCTGGGCATGTAACATGAGAAGACCAGAATCAAAAAGACACAGGCACCCAAACGTCCACTTTAGGAAGATTTACAATAGCCAAAACATGGAGCAAACAAAATGTCCATCAACAGATGAATGGATAAAGAACAAGTGGTACATGTAACCAATGGAAACTTAGCCACAAAAAAAGAATGAAAGACTGCCGTTTGCAGCACCACAGATGAGTACAGATAATTATACTAACTGAAATAAGTCAGAAAGAAAAAGAAAAATATCCTATGATATCATTTGTAGGTGTTATCTGAAAATTGATACCACTAAACATATTTCCACAGAGAAAGACACTCAAAGACTTGGGAAACAAACTTATGGTTACCCAAATGAAAAGGTGGGGAGAATGGATAAATTAGGATATTGGGGTTAAAATACATATACTAATAAATATAAAATACATATATCAAAATGACCTACCATATACGAAGTGAGGTCTACTAAACACCCTCTAATAACCTGCATGGGAACAGGCTCTGAAGATGAATAGGTAGATGTATATGTGTAAATAAACCAGACTCTGTAACCCTAGAACAAACACAGCATTGTAATCAAATTAATTCCAATACAAAGGAAAAATTAAATTAAGAAAACAAGCTTTGGGGTTTGTCCTGGCACATTCCACTCTAATTTACAACCTAGGAAGTCGACTTCGAGGAAGGTTCTGTTTCCTTAGTAACCAGAGTTGGGAATGGGGAAATCTTGCCGCCTTGTGGACATTTCCCACAAAAGCAGATTTAATTCCAGTGCTAAAGGTCACTTAATATTCACAAGGACTGCAGAGCTCTAAATGACACCTGACCTCAAAAAATGTCCTGGTGTCGAAAATTGACAAAAAGTTTCAAAACAGGGCAAACTTTCAAGAAGATAATTTCACGAGGAAAATTTTTCTCACTGTATTTTTAAAGGAAACAAAAGGGACATAGTTAATTGCTCAACAACATGATAATTAGACATGCAAATCCAAACAAAATAGAGGTATCAACTCACAACATGCAGAACAGCAATCAGCCAAAAGGTTACAAACAATAAATCCTGATGGGGTTGTGGAGAAATGTATACCCTCCCCTATGCTATTGGAGATGTGAAAACTGGTAACAACCACTAATGAGAACAGCATGGAGGTGCCTTTAAAAGGTAAAAGTCGAGCTACGATATGATCCAGCAGACCCACTACTGGGCCTGTAAACCAAGAAGACCCGAATGGATAAGGCAGAGGACCCAAAAGAGCACTGCAGCAATATTTACAATAGCAGAGAGCTGGAAGCAATCAGAATGACCATTGACACATGAATGAACAAAGAATAAGTGGAACATGTACACAGTGGAATATTAGCAAGAAAAAAGAATGAAACATTGCCCATTGCAGCACCATAGACTAAACCAAGACAATCATACTCTGTGAAGTAAGTCAGAAAGAGAAAGACAAATATCCTATGATATCATTTGTAGGTGTTATCTAAAAATTGATATGAATGAACACATTTCTACAGAAAAAGACACAGACTTAGAAGACAAACTTATGTTTAACCAAAAGGAAAGGTGGGAGGAATGGATAAATTAGGATACTGGAGTTAACAAACATATACTAATACATGTAAAATATATAATCACAAAGACCGCCGTGTACCAAGGAAGGTCTACTCAACACGCTGTAATAACCTACATTGGAAATAGATCTGAGGATTAATAGATATATGTATGTGTATAAATGAACCAGAGATTCTGTACACCTAGAACAAACGCAACATTGTTATCAAATTTACTCCAATAGAAAATTCAGATTAAATTAAAAAAACAAACGAGAAGTAATGAGCCATAAGCTTTTGGGGGTTTGCCCTGGCATATTCCACTCCAATTTACCAACTACAAACACCATTTGCAGGAAGGCTCTCTTGCCCTAGTAACCAAAGTTGGGAATGTAGAAACCCTCCGCCTTGTGGCCATTCCCCACAACAGCATCTGTAAATCCAGGGCTAATAGTCACTTAATATTCAAAAGGACTGCAGGGCTGTATATGACACCTGCCTTCAAAAACTGTCCTGGGGTCGGGAATTGACAAAACATTTCAAAACAGGGAAAACTCTCAAGAAAATAATTTCAAGAGGAAAACCTTTCTATTTTTTAAAGAAAAAAAAAAGGGACATGGAAAAATTCTCAACATCAGTCATAATTAGAGCCATGCAAATCTACACTAGAAAAAAATATCACCTCACATCAGACAGAATGGCCACCAGCAAAAAGTTTACAAAAATTAAATACTGAACTTGTTCTGGAGAAATGCGTACCCTCTTTGCAGTTGGTGGGATGTAGTGTATTAACAGCCACTAATGAGAAAGAATGGAGGTGTCGTTAAAAGGTAAAAATTGAGCTACCATATGATCTGACCAACCCACTAGTGGTCCTATCAACCAAGACCACAGTCGAAAAGACACAGGCACCTGAAAGTCCACTGCAGCAAGATATACACTAACCAAGACATGGAAACAACCACAATGTCCATCAACATACGAATGGACAAAGAATAAGTGGTACATGTACACAGTGGAATAGTAGCAAGAAAAAAGAATGAAACATTGCCCTTTGCAGCACCATAGATGAGCCTTGAGATAATCATACTACGTGAAAGAAGTCAGAAAGAGAAAGACAAATATCCTGTGACATCAATTATAGGTGTTATCTAGAAAGTGATACCAATGAACAAATTTCCACAGAGTTTTATTCTGTTAAAAATTAAATTAAAAAAAAAACAAGCAAGAAGTAATGAGACATAAGCTTTTGGGGGTTTGTCCTGGCACTTCCCACTCTAATTTACAACCTAGGAACACGACTTCCAGGAAAGCTTGTTTCCCTAATAACTAGAGTTGTGAATGTAGTAATCCTGCCGCCTTGTGGCCATTTCCTGCAACAGCAGCTTTAAACCTAGCGCTAATAGTCACTTCATATTCACAAGGACTGGTGGGCTGTAAATGACACCTGCCCTCAAAACATGTCCTGAAGGGCTTCCCTGGTGGTGCAGTGGTTAAGAATCTGCCTGCCAATGCAGGGGACACGGGTTCGAGCCCTGGTTCAGGAAGATCCCACATGCCGCAGAGCAAGTAAGCCCGTGCACCACAATTACTAACCCTGCGCTCTAGAGCCCGTGAGCCACAACTACTGAGCCCATGCACCACAACTACTGAAGCCCGCATGCCTAGGGCCCGTGCTCCGCAACAAGAAAGCCACCGCAATGAGAAGCCCACACACCTCAACGAAGAGTAGCCCCCGCTGGCCGCAACTAGAGAAAGCCCGCGAGCAGCAACGAAGACCCAGTGCAACCAAAAATAAATAAATAAAAATTTTAAAAAATGTCGTGAGGCCGGTAACTGACACAAAAATTCAAAACTGGGCAAATTTTCAATAAGACAATTTCAAGACATAAATTTTACTCACACTGAAAAAAAAAAAAAGGACATGGCAAAATGCTCAATATCACAAATTATTAGAGACACGCAAATCCTAACTACAAAAAGTAGGGGAGAAGGAAGGAGACACAAGCCCTTGGGTGTTTGTCCAGGCACATTCCACTCTAATTTCCAATCAGGAAAAGGACTTTCCCTAAGGCTCAGTTTGCCCCAGTTACCAGAGTGGGGCATGCAACAACAACATGAAAACTGGTGCTTGGGGGCCCTGCATATTCACAAGGCCCTCGAGGCTGTAAATGACACCTGTGTCTCAGGGTTAGTTATGGAAAACAAATTCAAAACGAGGCAGGATTTCAGGAACCAGATATCAAGATGTAAATTTCCCACACAGTGATTTTATATATATTTTTAAAAGTGCACCAGAAGCTACTCAACATCGGAAATTGTAGGCTAATGCAAAAAAGGATACCTAGAATGAGGTATCACCTCTCACCAGTCAGAATGACCATCACCACAAAGTCTCAAAGAAGAAATGCTGGAGAGAGGTGAAGAAAAGGGAACCTTGTTACACTGTTACTGGGAATGAAATTTGCTAACAGGCACTCTGGAGAACATTATGAAGGTTCCTTAAAAATAGAAAAATAGAGCTACCTTAGGATCCAGCAAATCCACTCCTGGGTGTAAATCCGGGGAAACCAGAAATTGACAAGACACATGCACCACAACATTCACTGTAGCACTGTTTACAAGAGCCTAGACTTGAAAGCAACGAAGGTGTCCATTGAAGGATGAATGGATAAAAAACATGTTGTACATATATACAATGGAATATCACTCAAGTATAAAATGAATAAGGTCATTTGCAGCAACTCGGATGGACCTTGATATACTAAGTGACATAAATCAGAGAGAGAAAGGTAAATTTCATATATCACTTAGAGGTAGAATCTAAAAATCGATACAAATGAACTAACTTACAAAACAGAAACAGTCACAGATTTAGAAAACAAACTTATGGCTACCAATGAGAAAGGTGGGGAGGAGGAAAAATTAGGACGTTTAAATTAGCATACATATTCTTATATAGAGAAAATAGATAATAAGGATCTACTATATAGCACAGGGAATATGACTCAACAGATTCTAATAACTGAAAAAGAATATGTAAGAATATGTAATGAATCCAAAAAAGAATACCTGGAGGTCTTTGTATAAGTGATTCCAGTTGCTGTACTCAAAAGAGGAACACAACTTTGTAAGTCAGCTATACTCCACTATACAATGAAAATTAAATTCAAAAAAGAGAGAGAGAGAGAGAAATAGTTTCTAAATTGCTTCAGGCACAGGGCCCCAAACTGGCCTCACATCCCTGGAGCCAGAACTGGTTTGGGTCCCAAGGCTGCACTGTCATTGGGCTGAGAGAGTTGGGGAGACAGTGCCAGCAAATGAGGGGCCCCTGGAATTGTACTAGCTGACCCCACTACACAGATCCAAAATCTCCAAGGCCAGGCAAGCCGCCCTACTGCTAAAACATGGCTCAGACACCCAATGGATGGTGGATCCCCTGGGCTGGAAGAGATTTAAAAAGTCACCTGGTCTACCCATCTGCTGGTGTTGGGGTTCACACCTCTAGCCTTTTTTTAGAGTCGCCCCACCAGCTGAAGACAGTACCCTCAACAGCCAGTTTTGCACGGATTGGGGGGATGCAGGGGAAGGTGGGGAAGGAATGAGACACAAGCCCTAGGGTCTTGGACAGGCACATTCCACTCTAATTTCCAATCAGGAAAAGGACTTTCCCTAAGGCTCAGGTTGCCCCAATTACCAGAGTGGGGTATGAAGAAATCCTGCCGCTTTGTGGCCAATTCCTGAAACGACAAATTGAAAACCGGTGCTCGGGGGCACTGCATAGTCACAAGGCCCTCGACGCTGTAAATGCCACTTGCATCTTGGGGTTAGTTATCGAAAATGACTTCAAAACAGGGCAGAATTTTGAGAAGCAGATATCAAGATGTAAATTTCATTCACAGTTGTTTTTCTTTTTTTAAAAAAAGGCCACCAAAACCTGCTCAACATCGCAAATTCTAGGGAAATGCAAAAACACTACAAGGAGGTATTACCAATGAGGCAGGACGACCATCAGCACAAAAGTCTAAAGTAAGAAATGCTAGAGAGTACAGGGAGAATATGGAACTGTGGCACACTGCTGCTGAGAATGTAAATTGCTAACTGCCACTCTGAAGAACAGTATGAGATTCCTTAAAAATCGAAAAATAGAGCTACCAGAGTGTCTGGCAATTCCACTCCTGGGTGTAAATCGGGGAAAATCAGATTTCGAAAAGACACATGCACCCCAACATTTACTGTAGCACTGTTTCCAAGAGCCTAGACTAGGAAGCAAGGAAAGTGTCCATCGAAGGATGAGTGGATAAAGAAGATGTGGTACTTATGTACAATGGAATATTACACAACCATGGATATGAATGAAATAAGGCCAGTTGCAGCAACTCAGGTGGACCTATATATGATCATACTAAGTGACAAAGACAGAGAAAGAGACTTATAATATGACTTAGGTGGAATCTAAAAATGGATGCAAATGAACTAACTTACAAAACAGAGAGTCACAGATTTAGAAAACAAGTTTATGGCTACCAAAAGGGAAAAGTGAGATGGGGGGAGGCATAAACCAGGACATTGAAATTAGCATACATACACTTCCATAGAGAAAAGAGATAATTGATAAGAACCTACTGTATAGCACATAGAACTCGACTCAACATACTGTAATAACCAGAAAAGAATACATAAGACTGGTAAGAATCTGAAAAAGAATATATAGATTTTTCTCCGTAAGTGAATCAAGTGGATGTACATCAGAAATAAACACAGCATTGTAAGTCAGCTATACTCCACTATAAAAAGAGATAAATTACAAAAAGAGAGAGAGAAATTCTTACTAAATTCATTCAGGGGCGGTGACCCAACCTGGTGTCACATCATCTAGACCCAGAGCTGGCTAGGGTCCTAAGGCTGGACACTCCTGGGGCTGAGCAACCTATGAAGTTGTGCCAGCGAATGCAGCCCCATTGGAGTTGTACCGCTTGGTCCCCACTCCATGGGTCCCAAATCTCCAGGTGCAGGGGAGCCAACCTACAGCCAAATATGCCTGTGACCCCAAGGATGGTGGACTGTCTGGTTGGGAAGAGTTTGGAAAAGTTGCCTCATCTCCACATCTCCTGGTGGTGGGGTTCCGCCGCCACCAGCCTCTTTCCTTAAAGTCTCCTCACCTGGGGAAGATAGCACCCTCAACAGCCGGTTTTGCACGGCTTGGAATTTGCCCGGGTGATGGGGGGAAGGAACGAGACACAAGCCCCAGGTGTTTGGACAGGCACATGCCACTCTAATTTCCAATCAGGAAGAGGGCTTTCCCAAAGGCTCAGGTTGCCCCAGTAACCAGAACGGGGCTTGAAGCAATCCTGCTGCGCTGTGGCAGGTTCCCGAAACCGGTGCTCAGGGACACTGCAATTCACAAAGCCTACAGGGATGTAAATGACACCTATCTTCCACAAACGTCTTGGGGTAAGTAATCGAAAAGGACTTGAAAACAAGGCAGAATTGCAGGAACCAGATTGCAAGAGGTAGATTGGACTTGCCTTTAAAGCACATGAAAAGCTGCTCAATATCGCCAGTGATTCAGCTGGCCAAAAAGGGTGTACTGGTTTTTCCTTAATATTCTAAGGAATTAAATGACAAAGTGATGTTTTCTCTAAGTAACAAACTGACGCTGACCCTACTAAGGCCTTGATGCTGTCCCCAGCTGAGGCCCTAATGCTGAGCCTAAATCCCTGAGCTGTCCTTCATCATCCTCAACCTAACCCTAGGTAACGACCTGATGCTCTTCCCTAGCTTTCGCCCTGACTCTGTCCCTAACTAATGAACTGACGCTCT
>NW_006778810.1:395889-453226 GCF_000442215.2 Lipotes vexillifer
CTCTTCCTAAGGCTCAGATGCCATCCCTAACTAACATTCTGGTGCTTACATTAACTAAGGCCCTGACACTGTCCCTAACTAAGGCCCTGACAGTGCCCCTAACTATCACCCTGAACTGGTCCCTAACTAATGGCCTGGTGCTACCTGAAGGTAATGTCCTGACACTGTTCCAGACTATTACCTTGATGCTTTCCCTAACTAAGGCCCTAACACAGTCCTTGTCTAAGGCCCTGATGCCGTCCCTATCTCCCTGAATCTGTCCTTAACTAACGACCTGATGCTGTCTATAAGTAATGAACTGACACTGTCCCTAACCATCACCCTGATGCTGTCTCTAACAAAAGCCTGACACTGACCTAAGTCCCTGATGCTGTCCACTAGTATCGCCCTAATCCTGTCTCTAAGTAATGACCTGATGCTGTCCCTAAATAAAGTACTGATGTTTTTCCCCAGCTCTACCCCTGACACTGTCCTTAACTAATGACCTGATGTTATCTGTAAGTAATGACCTGATGCTGTCCCTAACACCCGACACTATTGCCCTGACGCTGTCCCTAACTAAAGCCTGATGCTAATCCTAAAAGTCCCTGAAGCTGTCTCTATTGCCCTGAACCTGTCCCTAAATAACAAGCTGATGCTTCCTCTAAGTAACAAACTGATGTTGTCCCTAAATAAGGCCCTGACGCAGTCCGTAACTATCACCCTGGAACTTTCCCTAGGTAATGACCTGAGGCTCTTCCCTAGCTATTGTCCTGACACTGTCCCTAACTAACACCCTAACTAACTAACATTCTGATCCTGGTCCTAACTAGCACCTTAATCTGACCCTACCAAAGGCCCTGTTGCTGTCCCTAAGACCCTTACGCTGTCCCTAACTCAGACCCAGATGCTGTCTAACTAATGACCTGAAGCTGTCCATAATTAATGCATGACACTGTCCCTGTCACCCTGAACCTGTCCCTAGGTAATGACCTGATGCTCTTCCCTAGCTATCACCCTGCCACTGTCCCTAACTAATTCCCTGAACTGTTCCTAACTAAGTCCCTGATGCTGTCCCTAACTAACGTTCTGATGCTGTCCCTAACTAGCACCTTACTCTGACCCTACCAAAGGCCCTGTTGCTGTCCCTAAGACCCTGATGCTATCCCTAACTAATGACCTGAAGCTGTCCATAATTAATGCATGATGCTGAACCTAAGGTCCTGATGCTGTCCCTAACTATCTCCCTGAACCTTTCCCTAACTAACGACCTGAGGCTGTCTGTAAGTAATGACATAATGCTGTCCTTAACTAACACCGGACGCTGTTGCCAACTATTGCCCTGATTCTATCCCTAACTAAAGCTGACACTAGTAATGACATATGCTGTCCTTAACTAACACCGGACGCTGTTGCCAACTATTGCCCTGTTTCTATCCCTAACTAAAGCTGACACTGACCCTAAGTAAGTCCATGATGCGGTTTATAACTATTGCCCTAAACCTGTTCTTAAATAATGACCTGAGGCTGTCCTTGATGCTGAAAACTTGGCCTCTGTGCACTGGTGCTGAATCAAATCTCAGAGACAGAGATTGGGATGAAGTAGAAATGAATAGCCTTATTGCTTTGCCAGGCAAAGGGGAACTTAGCAAGCTTGTGCCCCTCAAAACTGTGTTCCCAACCTGGGCAGATTTGGTGAGGAGTTTAATAACAGTGGTTCAAGGGCAGGGTTGCTGATAAGATTAGGGTGTGTGCAGGGCCTGTACTCCTTTAATCTGGCCTCAGGAGGTCTCCTAATGAGCTTCTCTAGTTCCTTTAATCTGGACTCAGGTGGTCTTCTGTGCAACGAAAAATGCTAACATCTTCCATTTGTTGGGGGTTTTAGTTCTGCAAAGAGCTCAAAGATACTGTTATGTATATCCCTTGAAGAGGAACCAGGACCCTGCCCCAAGGCTACACTATTGTTTTTGGCTATTCCTCCTTTGTTTCTGCATCCCCTCCATTCCCTGATTAGCAACTGTTCAAATCCGCCCTTTGGAATTCAGGAAAGTTCATGGAGGCTGGAGTCTATTCTTTATAAGAATTGGGTGACACAGAAAGTCTTCTGTGCCAAGGAGTCCAACAGGGTCCGCTTGGTTTCACTCCCCCCTTTTCTTTGATACTCCTCAATCTTGAGGAGAGTAGATGTCCTTCAAGTAGAGGAATAATCGTTTCAGACAGAGACGTTAATCATAAACTCAGCAGGGTATCTTGGTTTTAGGGGGACACGTCTTTCATCCCCACTTTGATTCTATCTTTCCCCAATTCTTACAGGGAATGGGGCAACAACCGCTCTGGCTACTTCCTGTTGAAATGGGGGCATAATCCTGCTTCAATTTGGGGAACGGACCATGAGTTAGAGATATTTCCCTTCCTGCTGAAATGGAGTGTAGGCCTGCCTAAATTTTGGGGAATGGATATCGAATTAGTAATATTTGAGTTCCAAGTCCTGGATCCGATTCTTGTATGATTAAGATCTCAATCCCCTGGTCCACCATTTTGGTGCAACAGACTCAGTTAGAAGTAGGAGGAGTGACAACTGGAACTTCCAGAATGGTCACTTAGTTTTACCTTGGATGTCTGAATCATGGTTATTCCATTTTGAATTGCAAATGCATTCCCCTCCTCAATGGCCAAAGCATATGTACAACGCATTTCAAAGGCCACAAAACAGGCTGCTTTGGTCAGTAAAGTTTAAGTTAAACCATGTATAAGTCAAAGTGACTTCCTCATACCTCAATATGTGCAGGTTGTTTTTTTCATCATTTCCCATTTGGATTGCAAGTCTTTCAATAGAAAACATTGATAAAAATACCTATCCCTCAATGCCGGGATGACTCAGCTGTTTGCCCCAAGAGTAGATCATGTTTATCAGGGCTAGGCCTCCTTTCTATTTGCCTAGTTAATCCACATTGGGGAAAACTGGTAAGGTGTCATGAACAAGCTCAGAGGTATGTTAATGAGGAAATGCTTTATAGGACATACATTTTATCATCTATACCCAATTGTCACACAAGCATTGTACACGTGCTTTGAGACCTAAAACAAGCAGTGATACATCGTAAGTAATTACACTCTGAAAACTTCTCTAGGTAATTTCCATTTCCTCCTAAACATCAGGACAAAATTGTGGCTAACACAATAACTTTCAAAAATACAGACTTCAGTTAACGGAACCAGAATTTCCTATCTATTGAAGCATAATCTTTTTTTCCCCTAAAATTACCCTCATCTCCATCAAACACTGCCAAATCAAGACATCTGTTTCCAAAATAAGTCTGGTCCATTGGCCACAAAGGCTCCTCCATATTGTCTCTGGTGTAATTCCTCAGAAGGAGTCTCAGACTAAATTCCTGAAAGGCCTCTCAAGGCCAGGAAAGCCATGCCAAGGGCCAACCATCAGATTCTGCCTTGGTGCATTTCTCTTTTCTAGAAGTCCCCAAAATATTGAGATTCCTGGACATGCCATGAGATAGTCTTTCCCATCCACCTGATAAGACTGCTCAGAACCCAAGTGTCTCCAATATCTGGAGAGACCAGGAAGAGAGAAAAGAAAAATATTTCAATTTCACCTATAGAAGTATAATTTACCCAATTGCTCTAAGTCATAAGTAGCTTGAGGGGAATGGCTCCCCTGTGTCTGGAAAACACAGATCAAAACCAGTAATAATAATAAAAAAACCATTATGACTATATTCACCAGTTCACTCAGTAACTAATTCTTTTATTAACTTTTTATGAAGTCATCAAATTCTCCATTAAGATTTTTACTTTCTTACCCAGTTTGGTGGTATGATATGAAATTTACCACAGACCTGTGTTTGTTGAAAGGTCCTTCGCATAAATCTTCTTGAAGGAGCACTTTTGCAAAAGTGTTAGAGCACAACAGTAACTGTCTATAAATCAAGGAAGGACTTAAAAGGTCACAGTTAAACATTTGATCACAGTTTAATTGACAAAGAAACTTAGTTATCGCTGTGACATGCAACATTTAAAAATAACTAGAATTATGAATGATAACATTTTACCAGGACATACTAGATTTTTAGGAATTCCTTGTAATTTAACATACTAATCAAACATTTCTCTGAGATCCCTCAGGGGCCTTCTAAAGCATCTCAAAGTTAGCTGGTCAAAAGAACTGTGAGAATCTGCCAAACACATGTACAACAACTACTGAAGCCTGCGCACCTAGAGTCTGTAAGCCACAACTACTGAGCCGCGTGTCACAACTACTGAAGTCTGCACACCTAGAGCCCGTGCTCCACAACAAGAGAAGCTATCTCAATGAGAAGCCCATGCACCACAACAAAGACCCAATGGAACCAAAAATAAATAATAAATAAATTTTTAAAAAAATTAAGTTGAGATTATAAAAGTGCCTTCAAACTAATTGGTATAAAGTAGACCTTATTCCTCTTGTCCTTTCATACTGGGACAAATGTATAAATAGACAGAAATTAAACCAGGATTACTCCAGTCTGAACTCATATCACACAGAACTTTAATTGAACAAACTATTAACACCAGTTACACCATTGGGATGTCCTGACGCAGTATCAAGGTTGTAAAGGTTGTATCAAGGTTGTATCAAGCCTGCAGAATCCACTATATATGGAAATTCAAACTGAAATGAAGCCAAATATCCCATGACTTCTCCAAAACTAGTTATATGACAATCAACTGGAAACCATATACAATCAAATGAATGTAGACAGAAACAACTATACCCTTCCTTTTTTTTCTTTTTAGATGAGGATGGTATTTAAGGTGATGTCTTGGGCCGTTTCAGGGAGTTACTCAATTTCCTGGGTATCTCCCATGCACACAGGAGGTACACATGTCATTTAATTTGTTTGTGCAACTATGTGAAGGTAGTTAATACCACAAAACTGTATACTTAAAATGAATTAAATGCTAATGTCATGTTTTGTATTTTTAATAACAATAAAAAAAAGCGTAGTGCTGATATTTGTTACAACATAAATGAACATTAAAAACATCCTTAGTGGAAAAAAGCCATACAGAAAAGGCCACCCAGATCCCATATTTATCTTGTCTGCTTTAAATTCATCAAGGTTGTCCAAATGAGGGGAAAACTCAGTAACGGTTCCAGAAAAAGAAAACTAGATCAGGATGGAAAAAGACATTTTCATACAGTTGGGATAGCAGGTCAAAGTTGATGTGGGCCTGTGTATTAAATGATAATGTGGAAATCATGATTTCCTCATTTAGGGGTTATGTGCTAGTTCCTCAGGAGAATGTCCCTGTTCTGGACAAAACACACTGAGCATTTTGTGTGAAATGGCAGATGTGAGTACTTTTTGCCATTATTGAAAGTTTTCCGTGCACTTTAAATTACTGGAAAGTGAATTACTTTTAAAAACAACCATGTCAATACCATACCAGAAAATCAGATAAGACAGCCATCAAACTTTAACCAGACCAAGTTCAACCAAAGTTGTGATACTTATTTCCCTTGTAGGAGTACACACATGATATTAAGAGGCACCATGGGAAGAGTATATTAGTAGCTACCAGGTCTTTGGTCCTGTGGATTACCTGGGATGCAGTAGAAACAGTGAGCTTTTAGCATTACAATTTTTCACATTACTTCAAAAAGCATGTTAAAAAAATAAATTCAGTAAAGTTGCAAAGTATGGAATCAATACACACAAATCAGTTTTGTTTCTATACACTGATAAACAATCAGAAAAATTAAGAAAAGAATCCCACTTACAATTCCATCGGAAAGAACAAACTGTTTAGGAACAAATTTAACCAAGGACATGAAAGACCTATACTCAGAAAACTATAGGACACTGATAAAGAAATTGAAGACACAACAGAAAACAATATTCCATGCTCATGCATCAGAAAAATTACCATCATTAAAATGTTTATTCTGCCCAAAGCCATCAACAAACAGTGCCAGGAAAACTAGACACCAGACTCCAAAGAATGACACTGGTCACCATCTACACTGCACAAAAACTGACTAAAAGCCCAAAAGGTTCCATATTAAACCCTTTCTCTCCTGAGTCCCCTGAAGATGCACCCCACCCACCCAGCAGTCAGCTGCACTGGAAGTTTCTCCCCACTTTGCTCACTTCTTCTTCTTGTGGCATCTCCTCACCAGTGGGTCCTGAGAAAACCCAGCTCCTGTCAGTGTGGACACTGCCCAAGGGTCCAGAAACCTAAGCCCTGACGGGAGACAAAGCTCCTTGTCCACTTGTCATGGAGCAAAGTCTGTGGGCAGGATGCACCTGTGCCCGCAGGGTCAGAGAGGCGGGTTCAGTGCCCCCTGTGGGACATCAGAGAAGTGCCCGGAGCACCGCACTCAAACCCAGAGGCCTCATCCCAAATGCAGTTCTGCTGTATGTACTAAATTTGAAAATCCAAACTGTAATGGAGCCAAGTATCTCACTGTATCTTCTCAAAAGATAGTTAGGGAACAATTAATTAGAAACCGTATGTAATGAAATGAATGTAGACACAAACTTTACAACTTAAACCAAAATTCACTCAAAATTGCCCATAGACAAATTTAAATTAACAAACTATAAAAATTCTAGAATCTGAGAACAGAAGAAAATCTACATGACCCTGGGTCTGGTGATCCATTTGAAAACACACACCAAAAGTCTATCAACAAAAGGAAAATAATTAATAATGTAGACTTTATAAAATTAAAAATTTCTACTCTATGAAAGACCTTATTCAGAAAACCACAAACTGGAAGGATCTATTTCCAAAACACATATCTGATAAAGGATTTGTATGCAATTAAAACTTGGTAAAGATTGAAACACACACCTGGCCAAAGAAGATAAACAGTAAATAAGCATACAACAATATACTCAAGATGCTGGTGGGATGCATGTACAACCTACTTTAGAAGACAGTCTGGCAGTTTTTTCCGAATCTAAACAGTCTCACCTTAGGATCCAAGAAGAATACCTCTTGTATTTAGACAACTGTTTTGAAAAACTGTGTTCAGACAAAAACTAGCATTAAGTAATGCACAGCATCTCTATTCATAATGGCTAAAAACTTAAAGATATCAGGATGTCCTTCTGTAAATGAATTTGTAAGCAAATTAGAGGACATACATCTCAAGGGGGGCAGAATATACCACCCTAAAATATGCCCATTTGACAAAAGCATTATTTTGGACTGATTAAACAAAAAAATAGTAGACCCAGGAGAATCCTTGAAAACCAAGTAGAAAATGCCCTTTTATGAAGTAAATTTACATTTACTAAGGATATCTCCATTTGTAAGGGTGTGTCCCTCTCTGGACCAGGAATTGAATGATGACTAAATATCAAGAAAAACTTGTCAATAGAATAGGCCTGGATGTAAATCTGCATAACAACCATACCCTTGTTTACTGTGCTTTGCCTAATAATCTCCCTTAAATGGCTTCCTCCATTCCCTAACATCTTTCTTTTGTTCTCAGCTGAAGGTAGCATTTAAGGTAATGGCTTGGGCCATTTCAGAGAGTGACTCAGTTTTCCTGGGTATCTTTCAAGTATACAGGAGGTATGCATGGTATATATTAAACTTCCTATTGTTTTTCTCCAGTTCATCTCCCTTTCATTACAAGGGGGGGGGTCCCAATGAAGAACATAGAAGAGTAGGGGGAAAATTATTTTCCCTCATAAAATGCAATGCAATAGCATTCGGAAATATAAAGGAATGAACCATCAACCCATGCAAAAAAAAAAAAAGGATAAATCTAACACATTGCTAAGTGAAAGAATCCAGTCTGAAGTGCTACACACTGTATGACCTCATTTATATGACATTCTAGAAAAGGCAAAACAGACATGGTAAACAGTTTATGGAATATGTGGTTGAAATAGTCCATATGATACTTTAGTGGTGAATACCTGTCATTGTGCATTTGTCTACATCCACAGATTTTTACAACCCAACAAGTAAATTATAATCTATTCAAATTTAGTTACTTAGGATATGGGAGTGTCAAAGACTGGAGTACAGAATATAACAAAGAATCTAACTGATTTACAAATGTATGAAAAAACTCACTGTTGGTGGTGGAGTTACAGACAAAGGGAGATTACAATATCCATGTCATAACAGATCAGGTTGGAGACATCAGTATAAACTATCTTTAGCCTAATAGAGATACAAATAGTTCCACATGGAAATCTTTATAATTATGTGTATATGTATAGGCTGGGATACATGCATATATTTCCATGCATTGTCAACTGGGCCTATTTAGCTCCCACATGTAAGTTTTTAATACTGTTCTCTAATAAAAGGAACAAGGGCTCTTTGAAGAAAGGGCTATTACTAGGACTGAGACAGTAAATATGTGAAGCAGGATAATCTTAAAATATCAGAAAGTAAAAAAGTACCAAAAAAGAAAAAAACCCCACTTAAGAAAAATTATGTAAAATGAGAACAGGAGCAAATGGAAAAAGCTCTCAATAGCCAAAGCAAGAATGAACTAATAAACAGTCTAATAATGCAGTACTGGATTATAACCAGAAGTTTACAATAATTGTTCACATGTCCAAAAATAAATTACACAGTTTTCTATGAATGGTGTTAAGTAGAAATCTCCTATGCAGAAAGATTCTAAACAATTCACATAGACACTCAGCTGTCCATCAAGGATGTGAAAAGCTAACTCCCCTCTCCTCAACTGTGGGTTCTGCATTATGACATCCTCCTAAATAAGACACACAGGATGGACATGGGAAAAAATTAACCTCACTGTGGGAAAACTTGACAAACACTACCTCACCTAGGTAACCAAATTTAAGAATATAAGTGATGAATTCCCTTGAGAGCCTGTTCTCTTGATATATAGTGAAGAGGAAGCACTTTACCTCTGTAATCTGCATTTTCAAAAGCCAAGTCTAATCACAACAAAAACACCAAGAAAATCCCAGTGCAGGGCAGTCTACAAAATACCTGACCAGTCCTCCTCCACACTGTCAAGGTCATAGAAACAAGTAGAGTCTGAGCAACCGTCAAGGCCCAGGAGAGACTAAACAGACATTATGACCACATGTCCTTTGTGATCCTGGAACAAGGAAAGGTATAACAAAGGGAACATGAATATAGACTTCAGTTAATAATGAAGTATCAATATTTGTTCATTATTTGTGATGATTCTGTAGAAAATTAGACAGGAAAAATTAAAAGTCACATAAGAGAAACCTATTGTAACAAACTAGAAATCTAGAGGAAACAGGTGATTTCTTTGTAAAAACACATTACCAAAATGGACCCTAAATTAAGGAAAATACAAAAAGACTAATTAAACACTGAGGAACCTCTTCCCCCTACTGGTTATCCTCTATCACTGTTCCAGGGTTTCCCTCTCCCAGGACAGGGAGGGAACAGGCACAGAGCTGTTTGGCAGCTCCCCAAATATCTGACCCCACCCAGTATCTTCATCTCCCCCAGCCATGCCCCACCCAGTGAGGACACCTGAGGATGGATCAGGGATTTATTGATTCAGATGTGTCAACTAGGACTTTTTCTTATTCCCAGTTGTAAGGCCAACTGGCCCGAGGCAGGGGAACACAATCAGATTCACAGGTTGCATCAGACCGAAACTCTCCGGACCACCCAGTTCCAGAAACTGACCTGGGGACTTCGCACCTGGCCCAGCCTTCCCGCCTTTCGAGGGGCGGGACTAATGGTCCCCCAGGATACCCGAAAAGACCACCAAATAAGGAATACCCAGCGCCCTCCCAGATTCACCACACCCCTTTCCCTTCTTCCCCTATAAAATCTTGCCCAACCCTCGCCCAGGAGCGACTTCTCTGGCCCCTTTCTCTCGGACCAGTGAACCTCACCCGGGAGCGCTCCCTAATAAAGCTCACTTGAAGCTTTCCTGTTTCGCGGTGCCGTTTGTTAAGATCTGACCTTACACCAGTGACTGGACACACTTACTGAAGTAAAATAAATTAGTATTTATTGTAAGGGTAGAAATAAATTAATACTGGCAAGTGGCAAGTTTAAGAATGGGTTTGGACCTGGCAGGTCCAGTGACTCATACTATCTCAGTGTGGTCTTGCTCCTTTCCAAAACTCTGTCCTGCTCAGTGCCTTTGGGTGATCCCATTCACAGGCACAGTCTCTCTCACTGCCCTTGGGCCAACAGCAATTCTAGGCTGACAACCACTCACCACCCTTTTTCCAAGAAAGAGTTTCTCCTTTTCTTGGGTACCAAGAAAAGTCATGGTTTTAAATTCCTTTGGCCTGGCTTGGGTTACATTCTCACCCTTGACCCATCACAGGAACCAGAAGATGGAAAATGGGACTGGCTAGATGTGGGTTGTAAACCCATCTTCAAGCTGGGTGGAACATGGGGTCATCCTTCTGGAACTGTCTGGACTGGAAGCAGGTGAGATGTAATTCCCAAAGGAAAACTGAGGCACTAGACTTGGGCATGAGAACAGATGCTGGCTGAGAGAAAGCAGCAGATTCTATGTCAATGACAGCTCACTGCACAGCACCCTTTATCCAAAAGGAAAAAAGGAGTTCACTTAGGGTCAGAGGCTGCAGCTACTTATCCACTGTGCTCTTACTGCCCTCTCAAGACTGCAAGAAGTTCTTTCACTTGCTGAAAAGGCAGGATCGTTGTTGGTGGTAAACTCACGCCTCCTGCCTTGGGCATCAGGTCCTCACATCTCAGGGTTTGGCCCATGATAGCCTATGTACCCTCAGAAGACACACAGACCTCATTCCTGCCTCTGAGAGGTGGGAACCCTTGAGTCATGCCATCTCCCTGGCCATATTAATTATCCTGAAGAACAATGCTGCTCATTTTCCAGTTTCTTCTCTCTCCTTTACTAAGGGAAGAAATCAAATGCTAGGGTGGTAAGGAAACTCTTGTGCAATGAAGTAATGGGAGGTTCAAGAATTATTCCATGCTGGGCTTCTCTGGTGGCGCAGTGGTTGAGAGTCCGCCTGCCGATGCAGGGGACACAGGTTCGTGCCCCGGTCCGGGAAGATCCCACATGCCGCGGAGCGGCTGGGCCCGTGAGCCATGGCCGCTGAGCCTGCGCGTCCGGAGCCTGTGCTCCGCAACGGGAGAGGCCACAACAGTGAGAGGCCCGCATACCGGGAAAAAAAAAAAAAAGAATTATTCCATGCCATGGAACCCATAATTGGCAGTCTTTCCAGAGGCCACATGGATGCATATGGTTCTCCAAGACCGTGCAGCCTCAGTATGAACCTCCAATTGGGAGGCCCAGTTACTCCCATATCTTTGATTCTTAATGAATATGAATGTCAAAATTTCTAACAACTGAAGGGACAAAGGATTGCAGGGCCATGGTCTGCTGTATGGTTGTTGTGTCAGGGACACACTCAAATGTTTAGTGTTATTACCTCTCTTGGCAGGCTATGAGGCTGTGAAGGCTGTGAAGAGGAGGACCTTTTCTCAACCATATGGACACTGATAGTTGAAACATCTCAAAGGAATGTCTACACTGCCCAGGTAGCTGTTCCATTGCCCAGCAGCATGGTCAGCTCAGTAACTGTCCATGGGGTCTTGACAGGGCCCAGGCTGGACTGAGCTAGAGGGCCACAGATGCCTGCCTGGATGCTCAGAGGTCAAGGACTGTCCTGCCTGAGACTTGATTGTCTATTGGTACCAACTCAGATGGGACAAAGCATGCCTGCAGTCCCAGGAGGGTCCCACCAGCCCTCAAGTAGGCTGGGGGCTGGCAAGTTGTTACACCCAGTCCTGCATAAATCCACACATATCCACTGAGTAGCCTCCTGTCTGGGCTCTGCTAGAACCTGGGGCTGCCCAGGCAGAGTGGAGCCAGCACCACCTTTCCCAGATGGGAGGGCAGGAAGAAACCTGAGTGCCTTGACATGTTCCACAACCCTTGACTAACATCGAGTTTGATTTGAAACACTCAGAAACAGTACAGACATTTCATTCTTCTCTCAGAGCCCAGGACTGGGGGATAGAAAAACAGTGGTCCAGCTCAACTCCCTGACTCATGTGTGACCCTGGGCAAATTGTGTCCATCCTGGAGACCTCAGAGAGGAGAAGGGAAGAGCAAAGGGGGCCAGTTGTGCCTAAACCTAACCCTAACCCTAAAGAAATCTAACCTCTAACCCTAACACCCTAAGCCCAGACCCCTAGACCCTCTACCCTGACTCTCCAATGCTGACCCCTGACCCCTAAACCCTGACACTGACTTAAACCCCAGACCTAAACCCTAGCCTAGTGGATACCGAGGGTATATACCCTGGAATAAACCAAGGGATTCATGACCTTGCATTTAGCAATAGTTTCTTATATCTCAAACTAAAGCTCAAGCAATGAAAGAAAAAAATAGATCAACTGGAGTTCCTCAAAATTACAAACCTTTGTACATCAAAAGAGGCTATCCAGAAAGTAAAAAGACAGCCCAAAGAATGGAAGAAAATATTGGCACATTATATCTGATGAGAGCCTTTATCCAGAATCTATCAAGAAATTTTACCACTCAACAAGAGAGCAACCCTAATTTTTAACCGGACAAAGGACTTGAATGGACTGCTCTCCAGACAAGGCATACAAATGGTCAGCAAGCACATGAAGAGAGGTCAAACATCAGTAGTCGTGATGGAAATGCAAATTAAAACAACTTTTCACACACACTAGAATGGTTATATTAAAAATAAATAAAAATAACAAATGTTGGCAACAATGTAGAGAAATTGGAACTCTTAAACTTTACTTGTGGAAATGTAAAATGGTGCAATCTATGTGTGCTAAATTTTGGCATTTTCTCAAAAATATAAAAATGTAATTATCATATGTTTCAACAACTCCACTCCTAGATATATATCCAAAGAATTGAAAACAGGTGTTCAAATAAAAACCTGTACACCAATATTCATAGCAGCACTATTCACAATAGCCCAAGGTAAAAACAATTAAAATGTCCACCAATGGGTGAACGGATAAAGAAAATAGGGTAGATCCGTAAGATGCATTATTCTGCCATATAAAGGAATAAAGTAAAATGGTGCAAGCAGCTGTGGAAAACAGTAGGGGAGCTCCTCAAAAACTCAAACATAGAATTGTCGTAGAATCCCTCAATTCCACCCCAGGGTATACACCCAAAATATTTAAAAGCAAGGACAGGAACAGATATTTGTACACCATATTCATAGCAGCATTATTCACAGTAGACAACAACTGGAGTGTCCTTCAGCAGATGAATGGATAAACATAATGTAGTATATACACAATGGAATGCAATTCAACCTTTAAAACTAAGGTAATTCTCACACAGGCTACAATGTGGTTAAACCTTGAAGTCATTATGCTCACTGAAACAAGCCAGACACAAAAGGACAGAGATTCTATGAGTCCACTAGTATGAGATATCCAGATAAGTCAAATTCAAAGACAAAAAGCAGAATAAGGTTGCCAGGAGTTGAAGGGAATAAGTGTTTAACGGTTACAATTTCACTTGGGGAAAATGAAAAAGTTCTGGAGATGGATGGTAAGGATATTTTTACAACAGTGTGAATGAACATAACGCTATAGAAGTGTATACTTAAAATTATTTAAATGATGTTAATTTTTAAATCACAATGAAAAAAAATGATACTTGTTAACAGCATAGAAAAACACTGAAAACATCCTAAGTGAAAGAAGCCATACATAAAAAGTCACACAGATCATATTCATCTTGTACACTTTAAATTCATGAAGGTTTTCAAAACGAGGTAAAGCCCCAGTGATGGTTCCAGAAAAAGAAAACTGGATTAGAATGGAAAAAGACATTTCCACAAAGGTGGGGCAGCTGCTGAAAGTTGAAGTGGTCCTGTGGATAGGATTATAATGTGGAAACCATAATTATTCCTCATTCTGGGGCTATGTGCTGGTTCCCTGGGAGAACCCAGGGTGTTTGGTGTGAACGTGGGAGAAAACTTTGTACTGCTATTTCAAGGTTAAACATTTGAAATTTACTAGAAAATAAATTACTTTTCAATACAACCATGTCAGTAACATGCCAGAAAATCAGAGATGACATCAAACATTGCTATAGAGGCCAAGACTTACCCAGACCAAATTCAACCAAAGTGGTGATGCTAATCGCCCTTGTAGGAGTCCCCATGGTATTAAGAGGCACCGTGGTAAGATTATATTAGTAGCCACTATGTCTTGGGTGCTGTGGATGACCTGGGTATAGTTGGAACAGTAGGATTTCTGAATTCTAGTTTTCTACATAAAACCACCAAAAGACTGTCAGAACAAAAGAATGAGTTCAATAAAACTGCAGGATCACTTGTGATTCTATACACTAATAATCAACTATCAGAAAGAGAAATTAAGAAAACAATTCCATTTACAATTGCACCCCTCAAAAAACTAGCAGTAAATTTAACCAAGGACTTGAAAGACCTGCACACTGAAAACTGTAACACTGATGAAAGAAGCTGAACAGACACACAAAAAAATGGAAAGATATCCCATGCTCATGGGTGAAAATATTGTTAAAATGTCCATTCTACCCAAAGCAACATACACATTCACGCAGTCACGACCAAAATTTCAATGACATTTTTCACAGAAAGAAAAAACAATTTGTGTGGAGCCACAAAGGACGCAGAAGAGCCAAAGCGACACTGAGAAAGGGAAACAGGTTGGAGGCACCTCCCTCCCTGACTTCAATCTACATTATGAAGCTAAAGGCACCAAAAAAGTGTGGAATTGGCACAGAAACAGGCACACAGGCCAGAGATCCCAGAAAGAAACCTACAGGTACGTGGTCAGTTAATTCACAAAAAAAAGAGCCGAGAACATACACCGAGGAAAGGGCAGTTCCCTCAGTAAACGATGCCGGGGAAAATGGACGACACACGCCAAGAAACAACACCGGCTAAAACCTGACTAAAACCCCACAACTTTCCACAACAAGCCATTCCAGTCCTGGGTCGTGGGAAGACAGACACCCCTCAGGAGTCGGCCGCACACAGGAACCTTCTCCTCTCTTCTCACTTCTCACCTTTTCCGTCAGCCGCATCACCTCCCGGCCGGTCCTGAGGAGACGGGGCTCGCGTCAGCGTGAACTGGACTCCACAACGTCCCAAAGCCGAAGCCTCAGCAACTCCTGAGGAGACTTGGCTCCCATTAGCGTGGACTCAACCCTGTGTTGTCCCGAAGCCCCCGCGCTGTCAGCATGGACTCAGCCCCATGTGTTCCAGAAGCCAAAGCCCCAGCGGGTCCTGAGAAGAACAGATTAGCTTCAGCTGCCCGGGGAAGCCAGGTCCGCGGGCGGAACACGCATTCCCAAGGGGCATCAGAGAGGCGGGCTCTGCGTTCCCTGCCAGCCAATGGGAAAGTGCAGACCAAGCCGCCCTCACAGTTTAGTGGAGACCCCACCCCCTGAGGGCGGTTCTGCTAGATCCATTAAACTGGAAATTCAAACTGAAATAGAGCCAGTATCCCCTAACTTCTCCAAAATAGTTAAAGAACAATTAACTTGAAACAGTATGGAATGAAGTGAATGTAGACACAAACTTTAAAGCTGACACCAAAGTCACTGAAATTTATTAACAGTTAAAACGCGAAACTATCGTAATTACAGAGATAAACACAGAAAATCTACATGACCTTGGGTTTGGTCTGTAGATAGTAAGCTTTGAGTTTTAACACACAGAAAGCCAATCCACAAAAGAAAAAAGTAATATTGTGGACTTTATAAAATTAAAGATTTCTACTCTGAAAGACCTTATTAGAAAATCAAAAGACAAGCCACAAACTGGTAGAAAAATATTTGCAAAACTTGTATCTGATAAAGGATTTGGACTCAAAATAGACAAAGACCTCTAAAACAACCCCATTAAAAAAAAAAAAAAGGGTAAGGATCTGAACAGACACCCAGCCGAAAAAGATATATAGTAAAAATCATACAAAAACATGCTCAACATTATATACCTTTAGGGAATTAGATAGCACACCTATTAGGACTGCTAAATTCAAAATATGACAATACCCACTGCTAGAGGGTGAGGAACAACAGGAACTCTCCCTCCTTGCTGGTGGGATGCATGTACAGCCACTTTCTAAGACAGTTTGGCAGTTTTTTCCAAATGTAAACAAGTCTCACCTTGGGATCCAACAATCACGCTCCCAGTATTTAGGCAACTGCTTTGAAAATCTATGTTCAAATGCAAACAAAGATGCAATTATGCACAGCAGCTCTACTCATAACAGCTAAAAACTTGAAGAAATCAGAATGTCCTTCAATAGATGAATGCATAAGCAAATTGGGGTACATCCATGTCAAGGCAAGTAGAATATGCCACCCCAAAATATGCCTATCTGGCATAAGGATTATTTCAGTCTGCTAAAAACAAACAAAAATAAAAAACTCTCAGAAAAGTGAGTAGAGGACATTTACAATAGAGAAATCTCCATTTATAAGGTCATGTCCCTCTTTGCACCAGAAATAGAAGGATAATTAAAACTCAAGTAACTCTTATCAATGGAGAAGTCCTGACTTAAATCTGCAAACAATCATACCCTTGTTTACTGTGCTTTGCATGATAACTTGCCATAACTGGCTTCCCCCCTTCCCAACATCATTCTTCTGTTTTTAGCTGAAGTAGGTGATGGCTTTGGTCATTTCAGGGAGTGACTCAGTTTTCCTTGGTATCTCCCCTGTATACAGCAGGTATACATGTTATTAAACTTCTGTTTTTCTCCTGGTAATCTATCTTTTATTACGGGGGTGGGGTGTCTCAACCAAGAACCTAGAAGGGTAGAGGGAAAATTGTTTTCCTCCCACGCACATGCAATGGAATACTACTCAACAGTAGAAAGGAATGAACCAACAACTTGTGGAAAGACATGGATAAATCTTCAGTATATATTGCTAAGTGAAAGAACCCAGTCTCAGGAGGCTGCACACAGTATGACCTCATTTATGACATTCTAAGAAAGGCAAAGCTACGCTACATAAATGATAAGCAGATCATGGGGTGGGGGGTTTGAAGTATTCCATGTGATACTTTAGGATGGATACCTGTCACTATGCATTTGTCTAAGCCCATAGATTTGTATAGCCCAAGGGGTAAATCATAGTCTACTCAAATTTATTTATTTATTATTTATTTATTTATTATGATTATTTTTTTTCTTTATGCGGGCCTCTCACTGTTGTGGCCTCTCCCGTTGCGGAGCACAGGCTCCGGACCCACAGGCTCAGCAGCCATGGCTCACGGGCCCAGCCGCTCCGCGGCATGTGGGATCTTCCTGGAGTGGGGCATGAACCCGTGTCCCCTGCATCAGCAGGCGGACTCTCAACCACTGCGCCACCAGGGAAGCCCCAAATTTAGTTATTTAGAATGTAGGAGTGTCACAGGATGGAATACATAATGCAACAGAATCTAACTGTTGGAAATGTATTGAAAAAACTCACTGTAGGGGATGGGTAAAAGGTGCTGACCTAAGTTAACTTTGGAAATGAATGGAATCTGTAGACTAAAGGCAAAATGGACCATACATAAACAGAGGACTTTATTTTATGAAGTTCTTTCCAGGCTGTAGTAACTAACAATTCTGAAACCACTGTACATGTAATTCGAAAAGGAGAAATTGAGGCAGGAGATAGATGGGCTCCAGGCTAGACATTTACAACTGGCCTCCTGTTCACACTTCCTAGGGTGAGAAGAAGATGGGCTCCAGCCCGGACATTAATTACCAGCCCCTGGTTTACATCTCCTGAGACAAGAAACAAACAGGCTCCGGACTACATATTTATGACCGGACTCCTGTCTATACTTTGAGATCTGCACTTCGATATAAGAAACAACAACAGAGGACTTCCCTGGTGGTGTGATGGTTAAGAATCCACCTGCCAATGCAGGGGACGCGGGTTCATGCCCCACTCCAGGAAGATCCCACATGCCGCGGAGCGGCTGGGCCCGTGAGCCATGGCTGCTGAGCCTGTGGGTCTGGAGCCTGTGCTCCGCAACGGGAGAGGCCACAACAGTGAGAGGCCCGCATAAAGAAAAAAAATAATCATAATAAATAAATAAATAATAAATAAATAAATTTGAGTAGACTATGATTTACCCCTTGGGCTATACAAATCTATGGGCTTAGACAAATGCATAGTGACAGGTATCTATCCTAAAGTATCACATGGAATACTCCAGGGTTCGAGCCCTGGTCCGGGAAGATCCCACATGCTGCAGAGTAACTAAGCCTGTGCGCCACAACTACTGAGCCTACGCTCTAGAGCCTGCAAGCCACAACTATTGAGCCCATGTGCCACAGCTACTGAAGCCCGCGCACCTAGAGCCCATGCTTCACAACAAGAGAAGCCACTGCAATGAGAAGCCAGTGCACTGCAACGAAGAGTAGCCCCCACTTGCCGCAACTAGAAAAAAAGAGTAGCCCCCACTTGCCGTGCACAGCAACGAAGACCCAACACAGGCAAAAATAATTAATTAATCAATTAATTAATTATTTAAAAAAGAAACAACAACAGGAATAGGGTAGATAACCGAACATTGGACACTTTTATGGCAGGGACAGAGAGGGGCTAAACCCTGTTAAAAGATCGAGGTCTTACATTTCCCATCCCTGGGGCAAAGGGAAACATTGCACATGTGCAGAAAGGCTCCTTGGGGGTCAAAAAGGAGGGGGCAACACCCCATAATATGTGATGCTAAGGCCATCCCATAGGCCTCTGGGCTGTAATCCATCTTGGAAAAAAGTTGGGCATGCATGTTAGGGATGGTCCTAGGGCAGGGCAGGTGTGGAAAAAGAAACCAGATAATTGGCCAAAGGTAAACAAAGACCTGGAAGAACTGCCCTATATAAATGACTTAATCACCTCTTTACTGCGCTCAGCCTCATTAGGGAGGCTGCCCGCACCCTTTCTCTCCGGCTGTGCATCTCTGCCTTGCTTCTGTCTTAACTAAACAGTTTCTCTGTGTGCTCTCCCATGTGTTGTTGTGCTATGTCTCATAATAAAATTTGTACCTGTTTTTACAGTTTTTGCCTCCATGAGAACTGCATTTTCACTGGGGGCAAGAGTCAGGGGGTATGGTGGCTGGGGTTCCTGGTCTTCATCCAGGCTACCCAGGTTCAATTCCTGGGCAGAGAACTAAGATCTCACTTCACACCACCACTCACTGCTGCCTCACTGAGATCAAAATGAATTGATAAATGGCAGATGGTGGGAGCCAGACTCCTCACTGTGGGAGTGGGAATTTACAGATAAGCAAAGCAATAAGAGAATGAAGCTGATCCCCTGACAGCCACTCCTTTCCGGCTCTGAGTTGCTTCCAACAGGACCGCAGTCACCTGCTTGTAGTCCGCTGTGACCCATCTGCCATTTCCTCTTCCTCCCTGCCATGATTCCAGTGACATTTGCAGCCTGGACCCCTCTCCCAGGCCAGACGTATCTGTCCAGCCACTGCATACCCATCTCACCCTGGGGGCTAACAGGCCCCTCAGAGGACTGTGATCCCGCTGCTCCCCAAACCCCAGGAGACAGCCCCACCTTCCCTGGTTGCTGAGCCCAGACAACTGGTGTAACAGAGTAGGACCCTATGGGGCCTTCCCAGGACAGACCCTTCCCCCCATATCCTCTGCTGTAGCTCCTCTCTGAAGTACCTAGATAATAGTATCTGATGCACACTTCCTGAGTTGTTTTACAGATGCTAAAACCACCACCAAATGGAAGAAATTAACTACTTGATGATCATCAACACAGAGCTACTGGTGCATAATAATTTGTAATGTTAACTGCCGTGTTACCTCACCATCAACCAGAGAATTGGGCACCAGCTGATCACATACCCTGTGACCACCCTCCCTCACCTGACCTTTAAAATTGCTTTGCTGAAACCCTTCAGGGAGTTTGGTGTTGTAGAGCACAAGCCACCTGTCCTCCTTGTATTGACACTTTTACAATTAAAGCTTCACTTTTCTTCACCACAACTTGGTGTCAGTAGACTGGTTTTACTGCACTCTGACACATGGACCCAAGTTTGGTTCGGTAACACTGGAACCTCCCAGGCTCCCACTTCCTTGTGCCCCGGTGACTGTCAGCTCCTCCTCCAGAGTCTATGGCCAGTTCCCACGCTAATTCCCCTCTACACAGACAGCCCTGGCCCAAGCCCGATCTTGTGCCTGGTGTCTCCATCAGGCCCTGACAAAGCTCCCTACCCTCACCGTGCACCTCACATCCCACCCCGAACTGGTCTTTCTGAAGCATAAACAAGACCGTGATTCTCTCCCACCTGTAATCCCCCAAATGTCTCCCCACTTTGCTGGGGTGTCTGGTGGGAGAGACACATGCCAAGGCTCTGAGAGTCCCAGCATCCCCACTAGGCTTCTGGCTCCTGGGTCCCCTGGCACTGAGCACCTCAGCAGGCCAGGCGACACGGCACAAAACCCCAGAACTGCTCACCTCAGGATGGGGCTGGCACTGCCGCTGCCTAATCAAAGAGAGCAGAGGAGGGTTCCCCAGATGGGCACAAGTTCTGCACAAGTGGCCTTTCCCTGAGCCATCAGATGATCCCCGTGTGACTTGAGGGAAGGAGGGACCAAGGCACATATTAGTTCCTAAGCAGGATGGTGTGGACTCAGTCGTGTCCCCCAAAATTCACATGCTGAATCCCTAACTCCCAGGACCCCAGAATGTGGCTGTATTTGGAGATGGAGTTTTTAATGAGGTGATCAAGGTAAAATGCAGTCACTAGGGTGGATCCTAATCCAATAGGATTGATGTCCTACAAGAAGAGATTAGGACACAGACAGGCACAGGGCAAGACCATGTGAGGACACGGAGAGAAGATGGCTGTCTACACACCAAGGAGAGAGGCCTCAGGAGAAATCAGCCTGCAGACATCTCGATCTCACACAGCATCCAGGACTGGGAGATGTCTGTTGTTTAAGCTGCCCTGTCTGTGGTATTTGTAATAGCCGCCCCTGAGCAGACTCATACGCAGGGTAACTCAGGGCTCAAACTGGACAGAGCCCACTCTCCATTCCCCCATACGTGAGTTACAGGAGCCTCAGGAACTAAGGACAGGGTCCCCGAGGAGATGGACAAGATACAAGACCTTAGGCATAACACGACTGCATTCACATTAAACGTGCCTGAACTACATTCACATGAGATGGTTTTGTACTGTATGTACACCCACATCAGCACCTTCAGTCTGAACTGCAGAACTTTGGCTTCATCACCTCCACTGAGAGCATTAGCTTCACCTGCTGTAAACCACCTCCTATAGGATTTCCAGAACCACAAAACATCGAAGAGCTCATGCTGATGTGTAATCACATTTCACAGGCCCCAGAGGCTGTCTGCTGGTGTCCGGGCAACACCCACAGCAGAGCCGCCCAGCTGCCCTCCAGAACCCATTTCACTTTTTCCTGTTCACAGCTAACCTGCACCTTGCAGCTGGGGCACAGTGTCTCGTGTTTCCAAGAGGAAGCAGTGGAGGTGGTGAGGCCCTTGGCCAGCCTGCATCCTTGGACAGAGGGCTTGGTGCCCACGTGGTCACCCCACCCTGCTAGTTGGAGCCCTGACCTGGAAGCAGGGAGGAGAAACAAGGTAGACAGAGCCTGGGCCCCTACCCCCACCTGCCCTGGACTCTCACATGAAGGGGACAGAGACATCTTGAGCTTCAGCCCATTTTTGGGGGGACACTTTGTTCCAGTAACAAACCTTTGCCCTAAAAGCCAAGGTGCTTTACAAACCCCTCCCCCACTATAACAGAAAGTAAGGCTTAATCTCATCACACTTTTCTCAAACCACAGCTCATGTTGAGACCACCACTCAGGTGATGGTGCTTCAGAGCAGCCCCTTTAAAAGATCCCTGCAGTTCAGCTCCCCCATCCCTGCCTTCAGTTTAAGGGAGAAGTTTCCTTGACAACCTTGACAAACCTGCTCGGTTTCCTTGACAACCAAGCTTCGCAATCTCCCAAACTCTTCTCCTTCAAACATTCCTACTCTAGGCTTGATGAGCCTAAAGTGACAGTGCCGTCATCACGTGCCAGAAAGTGATTCCTCCAAGCCCGTAGTTATTGGTTACATGATGCTATTGATGATGAAGTCCCGGAAGAGCCAGCTTTGCAAGGTAAACACTTCTGTACTTAACACTGTGTCCCTTTCAGCAGACAGGATGGAGTGGCTGTTTTCATGGGTCCCATAGTGGAAGAGCTCACCTTCTGATGAAGCCAGGCCTTGATCATTTCCAGGTGATTCCAGGGTCCTAATTCTCCCCAGACCCCCACCTACATGGCTGCTGTCTGTGCCAGTCTATATGGAACCTTGGTAATCTCCTAAAATGAGGGTTATTTTATACACAGATAATGTGTTGAATGGTGAGCCCAAAAGATGTGTCCCCCCAGAACACGTGAACAGGACCATATCTGGGAAAAGGGTCTTTGTAGATGTAGTTAAGGATCTCGAGGTGAGGACATCTTGGGTCAGGGTGACCCTCAATCCAATGGTAACATCCTTATAAGAGACAAAAGAGGAGAGACACAGACAGAGGAGAAGCCACGTGAAGACGGAGGCAGAGATGGGAGGGATGCAGCCGCAAGCCTGGGGATACCTGGAGCTCCCAGAAGCTGGAAAAGGCAGGAAGAACCCTATTCTGGAGCCTCTGGAGGGACTTAAGTCCTGCGACACCTTGATCTCAGATGTCTGGTCTCCAGGACTGGGGGAGGATGAATTCCTGTTTTAAACCACCCAGCTTGTGGTCATTTGTTAGAGAAGCCACAGAACAGTCACACAGACCCTGCTCTATAGGATCCTGGAAGTGTGGGTCTCACTAAAGACAGAACCCTTAGAGCCAGCATTGGCGCCCAGAAATCCTAAAGCAGTGGCTGGACACCAGAATGTTGAGGGGTCAGTCGGAAGCCCATCCCTAAGGGTGCCGGCTGCACACGGCCTCCCCAGGTTCTTACACCTGTACTTGTGGGGGGAAAGTATTTCCATCCTGATTCAGGACCTTTGATGTCACCATTCATGTTGCTAATTAAGAACCCGCCAGTTCCGCAGATGAAACCCAATCAGGACACTTGCTACACTGATGAACAATTCTAAAGATGGTCAGAGGTGGGGAATTGTCTCACATACAGCCAGCAGCCCCCCTGACCCCCGCAAGGAGCATCCTCATTGGAGAGCTGGTGGACCGTGAGGACACGTCTCTGAGTAAACGTTACCCCAGGCCAGCTGCTCCAGAACCTTATCCACCCTTCCCAGGTAAAACAACTAAATATGTGCAAAGACTTTAAAGGCTGGAGGAAAGGGCTTGGAGCCACACCAGTGACAGCACGCAGGCCGAGTTGGTGCCTGCAGGCCAGGCAGGATGGTCCTGGGCTCAGGCATCCTTCTGGAAGCTTTCCATTTCCCTACCTAAGTTACCCCCCTCTCCTGGCTCCCGCTGCCTTTTTTCTTGCTTCCTCACCTCTGCCCTGGGAGAACTTCCAACGGCAGGTATAGGCGACATATCCTCTTCCTTAGCAGGTGGCAGCCTGGCGACACCTGCAGAGAGTCCAGCAGAGCCCCACTCAGTCCGGGCCACCCAGAAAGCCATGGTCCCTCACTCCCTCCCACCAGCCCAGCCCCGTGGCTGCTGATGGGGCAGACAGTATGGCCTCAGATACAGCTGTGGGTGCTCTTGCTGCCTGGAGGGTATATTTATACAGACCTCAACCTAGGGCTGGCCGGCCAGGTCAGACTGCCCAGGTCAGCCAATCCTCACCCATCAGGGGCTCATAGTTGCAGAAAATGGGCCTTGCTGCATCGGCCAGGTCCAAGGAACAGGTGTGGTGTTCTGAGGGTCAGGATAGACATGAGTCTGCAGCTCTGGCTTCTTTTCTAATCATTTTATCTGGCCCATGAGTGGGAGACAATTTCAAGAAGACCCTCTCCTAATGACAGGAACCCAGGAGTCAGGGAGAGGAGAGGTGGTGGGTGGAGACAGGAGCCCAGTTCCCCAGGTGCAGCGGAAGCCTCTGGAAGACCCGGTGGAGGGAGGCCACACAGAGTGAAGCCCAGGGTCACAGACCTGTCCAGGAGCTGCTGTTTGTTAGTTCAGGTCCTGCTCTGAGGTGCTCAGGGTCAGCTCTGACCAACTGGTGAGCTGGGGGTGCTCCACAATGAGGGCTATGTGAGAGTTTCTGTGCACCGAGCCCTGCCAGGGTGACTGCCCAGGTGAGCTCCATATCCTGGGAGGTGCCTGTCCATAAGAGCCCCATATGCTGGGATGAGGCGTGTGTATAAGCGTACTCTCTGTGCAACCGACACAGAGTTGCTTAATGACTTCCCTGTGAGCAGTGCTGGGATAAAATGAGAACCAGGAGAAGCTGCAGGCCCCCTGAATCCCTGCCTGGGCCCATCCAGAGTGATGAGGTCAGTAGGCGGGTGCTGGCCACTGTGCTGCATGAGGGAGGCCCCATAGGTACCACTTGTTTCTTCCACCTGACACCACAGAGGCCTCCCCAGGACAGAGCAGACAGCCTGCCCCGGGTGGGTGGGAGCTCCTGGTGACACTGCAGGGGACATGAAAGGGAAGGACCAGGCAGGAGGGAGTGGGAACCCAGGCAGAGCCATGGGACTTGGGGCCCAAGGGGACCTTTCTGGGTCTGAGCTGGGAGTGGATGAACAGGTGGTGAGTGTGATTCAGGAAAAGTACTCTGGTGACGTGAGACTGAACCTGCTTCAAGCCTTCCGGATGATCCCAAAAACAGGATAGTAAGATGGATCCAGTTAAAAGAAGGTAAGTGAATCCCCATAAAAGGAGGATCTGTGAGCTGGAGGGGGATGAAGGTAATGGATATGGAACCTGCTGGGAGTGGGCAGTCACCCTGGGCGGGCGGTGGGTGCAGACCCCACTCTGTGGCCGCACATCTGTGCTTCTGGCTGGGTTACTTGGCTTCTCAGAGCCTCAGCTTCCCAGTCCACTTGTGGGGTGATGGTAGCATGGATTGGCTAGTAATTTTTTCGGAACAGGGTAGAAAGGGATCTAGTGGAAATTCCACAGAACACCGTCAGTATGGGAATCGCAGGCCCTGTTTCCCACAGGTCTGTCTTCAGGATCAGGAGAGCAAATCCTAGCAGACTTGCAGCAGAGCCCAGGGATGGGCTCAGTTTGGTGGGTCCTCCTGTTTCCTGAATCTCGGAAGGAGCAGGCTCCAGTGCGCAGTGGCAGGTTCATCCCACACCTGGAAGCATCCAGACCTCAAGGCCCAGCAGCCCCTGAGCCCTGTGTCTGGGCCCCCAGGAGGCAGACGGGACATCCCAGCCTCCTCCTCAGCCCTCTTCCTGACCAGAACATTTGAAATCCAGACCATCATTAAGGAGAAGCAGGGATGGAGTCATCCCATGTGGGAAGAGAACATGAGGTAGCTTCTTGCGTACATGGATGTCCACACCAGGAACGTGGGTCGGTGGGACACGGGCACTGGGACGGGCAGACGGTGGGCCTGAGTAAGCAGGGCGGGGCCGGGGGTCCCAAGGAGGGGGCACGTCGAGCTTTGCCTGAGCCAGACCTCAGACTCCACTGGCCTTCCCTCTCCTGGTCACTGGAGGGGAGGAGCTGAGCAGCGTTGGTGGAATGACCACTCATCCCCAGGCCCTGACAGCGTTGGCCTTTCAGGCTCTGGGTCGTGGAGCCTGAGGAGTGCAGGTCCAGCTGTGTGCACCAGGGAGGCCTGGAGGGGTCGGGCAGGAAGCTCTGGTGTAGTCATCAACTGTGCGGAAGCTTCCAAGCCTGTGCCCAGTAGGAGCTCTCACCTTGCACGTGGGTTTCAAGTCCATAGCACAGATCACATTCTAGCCACTTGGTTTGTTTTCTAGACACAAAGCAAGGTCCTAATATTTACTATGTTCACTGCCTGTAAGAAGGCACATCTGATCTGGCACCAGGTGCTGCCTCTGGGTCCCTCCTGACTGGATGCCTGGCAGCCAGTGTCACCACATCAAACTGTCAGGTGGTATCAGGTGTGGGAGGACAAGAGCACACGGTCCAGGCCCACGAGGGGCCGTGCTGTCCACGGAGCTGGTGCTGTGGCTGTAGGTGTTCCCTCCACCCACCCCACAGGCAGAGACCACTGTCTCCTTACAGATTGCTACCAAGTTAAGTCGTATGGACCCTGCTCGGGCCCTAGCCTGGCTGAGGCTCTCTGCCTGGATGGGGAAGATTTCCTTTTTCCATTCGGGTTCAAGTAGGTGAATAGCGAAACCAAAGCTGCCACCGACACAGCACAGGCTTTATTCAGTGGCCAAAGAATGGAGAAGTGGGAGCTAAGTTCACAGATCAACTTCTCGCCCACCTGGAGAGAGTGGTTTAATTTTAAAGAGTAAAGACAAAGGGAGGAGGAGGGGGGCTAATGATGGGGAGGCATATGCGTTTGTCTACCGGGGAAGGGGCAGGGCTTTTTCTAAGGGAGTGGGGTATCACTTCCGTTTTACCCTTTTTTGGTCCTTCATGTCCAGTCACGGCCACAGGTAGATGTGTCACTTAACATGCTGATATGGTAAATTCAACATATAATGAGACTCACGGTCTGTTGGAGGTCAGATTCATAGCCATCTTGGTCCCAGCTGGTTCCATCTGATTTTTTTGTTTGTAGCTTCCTTTCTTATCTCTGGACACTTTAACTTAAAGACTTCTGTTAACTTCTGCTGAAGGTTGGGGGTGGAGGACAGCCCTATTAAAGGTGGGTTCATGGGTTTTGAGCAGGGCCTGGAGCAGCTCTGACAACAAGAGGAGGAGGCTGAGATGGGCAGTCGGTCTGACACCTTCACTGGGGCCTGAGGTGGGCATGTGGAGGCAGTCAGCAGGGGGCTTGTGTCAGGGAAGGTTCTCAGTGTTTACAAGGAAGATGTGAACGTGGGTCCAGATGCAGAGCTGCCTGCAGACGTTGCTACAGAAACCCCTGATTCCTTCCTAAGGATATTGGAGGTGGGGGGGCGGCATTCAGGCAACAGGGCAAACAGCTTGTTCTGGAGGCTCTTGTGGGGAAGCAGGGACTTAGCAACAGGGGCTCAGCCTGCAAAACCCCAGAACCCCTCCCAGAACAGCTCCAGAACCACTCCTGGAATGGCAAGAAGTGCTTCTTCCCACCTACTAGACGTGGAGGGAAGGGGTGGGGTCTGCAGGGCCACCCTCACCTTCGGGGACTTGCTGGGAGGCTCACAGGACTCAGCACATGCTTGTGACTTGTGTGCTCACAGCTGAGATGGGTCACAGCACGCAGTAGGGATGCACGGGTGGGAGGGTCCCTGTTCCAGTCACCTCATGACCCTTAATGCCCCCTCCTTCCCTCGAGGGTTTCTAGGGTGTCTCTTCCCCCAGCGACAAAGGGCAGAACCATGACAGTTACCCCCGTCCCTGTCCCCCCAGGGAAGCTCATTAGAGACTTGGCACCCGGCTGGCAGCCGCCACCCCTCGGCCCTGCCCCAGCCTTGGGATGGTGTTTCTCACCTACAGGCCTGCCCTGGGAAAGCGTTTTAACATTGTGTGAGAGTCCAGTGTGGTTGTCCTGTGTGTCCCTGGAGGCTCAGGAAGCCACAGAGTTGGGGTATCTCCAGCACTGGGTGTCCCAGGTCATTTCACAAAACCAGAGACTGGGCTGAGGAGTGGAGGGAACTGGCCCCTTCCTGATCCACAGGGCTAGGATGCCCTATATGCAGGAGGGCCCTGGACTCAGCTTAACTACAACCTGGGGTCTCCTACACCTCCCCTGGTAGAGGCGCCCTGCAGATTCCAGGGCCTGGAGACCATCCCCACTTTTGACCCCGACTGAGGGGTTGGGGGCCCTGAGACCACCCCAGGTTTTTTTTTTTTGTAGTCTCCCAGGACTCACTGAAACTTTATACTCAGTGTCAGAGTTTGTTATGGTAAAAGGATGCAGATACAATCAGCTGAGGGCAGAGGTCAGGAGTAGAGTTGGGTGTCCATGAGGTGTGGCTGCCCATGGAAGTGTACCTGAGCCCTGGGGTACAGGTTTTCACTGGGGTCCATCTCGTCGATGTGGGGGACACGGTATGGCCGATCTTCAACTCCAGCCCCCGTGGGGAGGACTCAGGAAGCCACACCACGTATCACGCGTCAGCACAGACCAGCCTGGAGCGAGGCCCACGTAGCACGGACACTCCAAGGTGACATCCTGGAGCCAGGAGCAGAGGCCCGGCCTCTCTGTGGGCAGGTGAACCCACACTGCACAGGCCCTGGTGCAGTGCCTGTGTGCGGTCAGCACGGACACACGCCGGTCAGCCAGTGTCCCTGTGCCTCAGCTTGTGACCGCTGACCACACTGTCCTGCTCTGCTCACAAGAGTGAGGCCAGTGGAAGGACAACAGCGGGGTGGGAAGGAGGCTGGGTCGTGGTCAGGCTGAGTGGGAAAGTGTCTGAGAAGGGAGAACACAGCTGCCCTTGCCTGGCGAGCCGGGACCTGACATGGTCAGCGATGCCTCGCTACCTCCGGGGGCGGGGCTGCCCCTTCCCGCGTCCTGGGGCAGGGTCACACATGTGTATACAGCAGGACGCACAGCACTGCGAGCAGCAGGCCTCATGCCTGCTCCTGCCATGCGCTTGGGGGCTTGGTGATGGTGGAATATCCCGGTAGGACACGCCCCCGATTCCAGGAAGGATGTTGGGGTGAAGCGTGTGGGAGCATCTGGAGGGACCCCTCACCTGTCTGCTCAGGTAGATTGAGGACCCCGACCAAGGGTGGGCAGGCGGGGAGCCCAGGGAGGGTCCTGGGTCAGCCCTGAGGCTGGACAAGGGCTGTGGAGCTGGGGGTGAAGGCTGTGGAGATGAGGGGCGGACCCCACAGGAGACAGACCAGCCTAAGCAGCAGCATGGGAGTGGGGCTTGTGCAGACTGTGCAGCGGTGAGGGAGGCGGGGCCCGCAGCAGAAGGGCGGGGCCCGCGCGGGGCTGCGGGGAAGGGCGGGGCCTGCGGGTTAGGGTTGAGAGAGGGGCAGGTCGCCCTGACAGGTACGCACGGGATGGGGCATCCAGGGCCCCAGGTTTCTCCCAGAGGAGGAGCGGGAGTCATGCCCGGAGGGGAGGCGGCCAGTGACGGTCTTGGGTTTTAACAAGCACCGCGCCCAACCCCCCAAACCCCGGCCCGGGTGTGCGTTTTCCTGCGGCCCCCAGCACAAAGTGCCAGACGAGGGGCTGTAATATGACACGCCTGCTCTCCGTCCTGGAGCCCGAGATCGAGGTGTCAGGGGCCGCTCCTCCTGCAGGCAGGTTCTGGGGACAGTCGGTCCCAGGCTTCTTCTAGTTCCTGGGGTTCCATCCTGGGCGTCCCGTGGCCCATCACCCCATCTCTGCCTCTGCCGTCCCATCACCTTCTCTTCCCGTGTCTGTGTCCAAACTTCCCCTCGTGAGGACCCCCCCCACACACACACACACTGGTCAGCGCCAAATGAGTGGCCTCATCTCAACCCCGGCGGCTCTGCAGTGACCCCCTGCACACGAGGTCCCATTCTGAGGTCTCAGGGAGTCGATTCATCTTCCCGGGAGTCTCTTGGGGTGACAAACATTTGGTGGTGACAAACAGCTCCTGGGGGTATGGGGGCGGGCGCTGCAAGGCAGGAATCCAGGAACTTCTTGGAGGAAGCTGTGTCCTGATTGGGGGAGGACAGACGGACAGGCAGAGGCAGAGGGAGGCGGAGGGGCTGTTGCCCCAGCCCTCTGAGAGTGAGGGATCTCTAGAGGGCCAGGCAGGGGCCAGCAGGATGGGGATGTCAGAGGCGGGCGGCCTTGTCTGCGATGTGCGCGGTCACTCAGGGGCTGAGGGCACGCCCTCTGTCTGCTCCCCGGAAGGTGCCGGCTGTGGGCTCCCTGCCAGGTTGGGCAAACGTGGAAGGGTTTGAAGACACGTCCCTGGCCGCATGCAAGGAGACGTACCTTGGTCATGTCTGGGGACACAGAGCTGCCAGCCTGCTGGGGATTGTGTGGGGTCAGTGGCACGTGGGGCTGCATCCAGGGCCCTGAGGAGCTGGACCTACCTCCTCCAGGCCTGGCCCCAACATGGACAGAGGGAGGCTGCCACTGTGGGCACTGCCTCTGGGCTGGGAGTGGCCAGCACCTCTGCTGACCTGTCACTGCAGCCAAGCCCAGGCTGCTGAGTGGCCCTGCTCCTGCTCAGTCCCTACGGGTGGGATGTGTGTGGACGTTGCAGGAAAGCTATGGGGCTTCTGCATCAATGGAGGCTGGTCATCCACTGGACTCAAGACAGGAATGAGCTGGATAGCAAGGCCGGCCGGAGGCACGGCCCGGGTAGGGAGGCCGCTGCATGTCCGTGTGTTCAGGACCCAGATGTGTTTGTAGAGACACTCGTCCAGATACCAAGGGGCTCTTTCCTCAGATGCCTCGTGTTTCATCATCTGGCAAGTGTGGGGATCCTGGGGTGACCTTGACAACATGCTACAACCCCGGGGGTCCCAACAGCAGAGATTTATCTCTCGCAGCTCTGTACGCTGGAAATACAAAATGAAGGTGTGGTTGGTTCCTTCTGGAACCTCAGGGAATCTGCGCCGGCCTCTCCCAGCTTCTCTGGTTTCCAGAAATCCTTGGCACCCCTGGACTTAGGGCTGCATCACCCCACCTCTCCCTCCGTGGTCATGTGGCTTCTCCTCTGTGTCTGGGTCCAGATTTCCCTCTTATAGGACACCAGCTGTTGGATTTAGGGCTCTCCCTAATTCAGCATGACCTCATCTTAACCATATATGCAGAGACCCTGTTTCAAAAATAAGGCCTGATTCTGGGTTCAGAATGGATATAAATTTGGGGGGACGCTATTGAACCCACAGCAGTAGGTGAGGTGTTGGAGGATGGAGGGAATGAGAAGTGCCCACTGAACTGACAGGGCGTCGTGAGACCAAAAACCAAGGCAGGCAGCTCCATGTAATCAATGGATCTGCTTATTATTGGGTAATTTACTCACAGGGCAGGATCAGGATATGGTGGACGACGATCGGAAGCATTTGCAGCTGTGCTCTGCATGGCCAAGGGGTCACCGGGCCAATTTATGGTTAACATTGGGGGGTGCTTGGAAACAGGACTTGCATTCCTAAGTCAAGTTTCATGAATGGGTAACTGGTCACATGGGTGCTGGGAACACATCGCCAAAGGTCTTCATCATTTGGGGATTAACAAAGCATAGAGGCCACCTGGCCCTAATGATTATTAAACAGCCTCTGTTAACTAGAAAGGCCTTGAGGACAGAGAAGTGGTTGACCACACAGTACAGTCCTGGGTAGGGTCAGTGGACGGACAGGAGGAGCTCTACGGGCCCAGGATGGCATCAGTTATGCTGACAGACAGCCTTACACGGTGCTGGGGTGGGGGTGGGGGGCGCGGCGGAGGCAGGGCTGGGGAAGGTGTGGGCTTGAGCTCCGCAGAGAAAGGGACTTGGGCTGGGCAGTGGGGCGGGCCTGGCGCCTCAGGCGGGACAGGGTTGTGGCCCTAAAAAGTGACCTCACACTTGCTCGTAGGGACCGGTTTGTGCAGGGTGGACGCGTCTGTGTCCAGGGTCACGTCCTGCTGCCTTGGGACCTGACTGCTCAGACCTCTGTGTGATCTCTGCAGGCCAGCCTGAGCGGGAGCATATTGTGTCAGGAGCCTCAGGCAGGACACATCCTCAGGGTTCGGGGAGGACCCCAAGTGGGACTTGGAGGCCAATTCTGCAGGGTGGCGGGGGGCAAGGGCTCAACTCCAACCATCGTGGGTACGGTGAGCAGGGCAGGGGGTGTCCACACATGGCGGGGGTGGTGTTATCAGCTCACATAAGAAAATAACCTTTCACAGCTCCTGTGTGTTATGTAAAAATCATGTTTCTACCATGCGGGTTTTCAAGTAACTGGAGGTGCTCCATTCTTACTCTGCAGCTGTGCTTGTGGTCCAGCAGCGACCATGGACTGACTGCAGTGCTGTCCACTTCACCTGGCAGTTCCCAGCCTCGGGGTGAGAGGAATCAGGCCACAGCCCCTGGCGTCCAGGGCTGTGGTCAGTCAGTCACCAGTGCAAAGCCACCGGCCCCACGAGGCTGTTCACAGCTTGATGATAAAGCCGGCCAACCCTCCCAGTGGATTCTGTCCTGCGCTGTTTGGGATGCATCTACACGTGTGCTGAGCACTGGATCTGCCTCTGGACCGTCCCTGTGTGGGGTCATTCATGCCCTCATCTATACTCCACAGCCCCAACATTGTCACCCAGGAAGCACCTAGGCAAGCAGACAGGGTCTTTCAGCAGAATTGGGAATTCCCTGTGCTGTCAAGTTGTTGATGTGATAAACAATGATTTTTTTAAAAAATTGTGGTAAGATATATGTAACATAAAACTCACCATTTACTGTTAAAGTGAACAACTCAGTGGCATTTATCAAGTTCACAATGTTGTACAAGCACCACCTCTATCTGGTTCCCAAACAGTCTCAGCCCCCCAAAGGAGACCCCATCCCCATGCTCATGAGCAGTCATTTCCCATTTTTCTTCCCCGGCCCCAGCACCTGGCACCACTAACCCACTTCCTGTCTCTGTGGATTTGCCTGTTCTAGATGTTTCCTATAAATGGAATCATACAGTTCGTGGTTATTCTTGGCTGAATGTTTGTGTCCCCCCAAAATTCACATGTTGAAATCCTAACCCCCAAGGTGATGGTATTAGGAGATGGGGCCTTGAGGAGGTGATGAGGTCATGAGAGTGGAGCCACTGTGAATGGAATCAGTGTCCTTATAAAAGAGACCCCAGAGAGTCCCCTTGCCCCTTCCTCCATGTGAGGACACAGTGAGAAGACACCATCTGCAACCAAGAACAGAGCTTCACCAGAACCTGACCATCCTGACACCCTGATCTCAGACTTCTGGCCTCCATAACTATAGGAAATATATTTCTGTTGTTTAAGCCCCCAGCCTGGTATTTTGCTATGGCAGCCCAAGCAGAATAAGACAGTGTTCTTCTGTGCCTGGCTTCTCTCACTGAGCATCTTGTTTTCAAGGTTCATCCATGTTGTAGCCTGTGTCAGAGCTTCATTCCTTTTCATGGCTGAGTAATGTTCCATCGTGTGGATGGACCACACAATGGACCACATTGTGTATCTGTTCTCTGTTCACCTGTTGATGGTCATTTGGGTAGTTTCCACCTTTTGGCTATTGTGAATCATGCTGCTGTGAACATGCATGTATAAGTGTTTGTGTGGACATGAGTGTTCCTTTCTCTTGTGTTTATATGTAGGAGTGGAATTGCTGGGTCATGAGGTGACTCCATGTCTGACATTTTGAGGAACTGCCAGACTGTTTTCCAAAACAGCAGCATCATTTCACATTCCTGCCAGTGGTGTTTGAATGTTCCAATTTCTCCCCTTGTCATTGTCTGTCTTTTCAATTCTAGCACCTTAGCGGGAATGAAATGCTATGCCATGGGGCTTCTGTCAGCCCATCAGACCCTCACCCCTTTTGTAGCAAATATTTTGTGACACTCCCCTCACTTTCTGAAATCAAATGCAGAGATAATGTAATCTCTCTTATATAAACATATAATTTAAATATAATTATAGTTATGTATGTATCCATGCAGTTATAGTTACAATAGAGAGGAGCATTAAAGAGAAATATGTTTTAATGAAATAATACATAATTTAATAGGTGAGTGCTTGGCTTCAACTACACTAAGTAATCAGACGTTTGCTTGAGGTTTTCTTCAATTTAGATTTAAGAAAATGTAGATAACATTCAACTTGATTCAACCGTTATATTTAATGTTTTTAAATGAGAGCAAATAGGCATCTTTGTATATAATTTGAATTACCGTGCTGACAGCAATCCTGGTGCATTTACTGGCAATTCAGAAACCCTGAGCCAGGAGATGTGATTTTCTAAAATGTTGGAGAATTCTTGTTAAAGTTCTGAATAACTATGAGAACAAGCTTTCCTAGAACCACATCATTGTGATATTCCTGCATAATGTAGCTTATCTTAAAGATATACAGAAATAACTTGTTTGAAGTGGAACAGAGTCAGATTCTCCGCTCAGAAAATCACTGGCAGGTCCTTCCCAGGAAGGGCAAGCAGGCACAGGGCAGCCCTTCCTGCAGGATGCCTGGCAGCTCAGGGCACACCCACTATGTGCCCGAGAACTGCAACCTTTGTGTTGACCACAAATGCACAATTCCACCTGTACCTGGGAGACCCCAGCTGAGACCAGAGGTTCCCAAACAGGGACATGTGCCCCTCTGTCCAGGGCCCAGGAGAGTGCATGGTTTGGAAGGGGTCAGTTTGCAGCTGCCCCTGAAGCTGGCCTGCCTGAAGCCCCTGTGCGCAGAGCAGCTCACAAGCAGAGGGACCCTGGTGCAACCCCCTCTTTCTAGGACAGTAAATCCTTAAGTCCCCATAAATGCAAGGCATCTTAACTTGGCTACTATAATAAGTACAACACACAGGGCTGCTTAAAAAACAGACATTTATTTCTCACAGTCCTGGAGGCTGGAAGTTCCAGAGCAAGGTGTCAGCAGGGCTGGTTCCTCCTGAGGCCTCTCTCCTTGGTGTGTAGACGGCCGTCTTCTCCCTGTGTCCTCATATGGTCATCCCTCTGTGTGTGTCTGTGTCCCAATCTCCTCTTCCTTATAGGGCACCAGTCACGTTGGAGTATAGCCCACCCTAGTGACTTCATTTTACTTTAATCTCTTCTTTAAAGACCTCATCTCCAAACACAGTCCATTCTGAGATCCTGAGGGTCAGGACTCAACATGTGAATTTTGAGCACACGATTCAGCCCAGAGCAGGCACATGCCTGTAACACAAGACTGCCTGCCTTTCCCGGCCCAGGGACGTTTGTGTTGAGGGTGAGACAGAAGATGGGGCTGGTGGCCTCACCAGGCGACAGGAGATCAGCTGTGGGGTTGTGCCCTGGAGCAAGCACTCTGTGACTTCTTCCCAGTGGGTGTGCTTTCCTGGAGTGGCCAGAGCTTCTTTTGTTTACTCCGCGTGTGGCTGGTCCTCATCAAACCTTAGAAAATGTTTATAACTGTCTATTAATAGAGTATCTATCTGTACACTTCTATATTAATACAGTGTATTCTACCTGCAGACCTGATCTGCCCGCCCCTTTGCATTTTCTGGAAATGTACTCATATGTACATTTCCAGAAAATGCAAAGTAATCTGTAGTGACAGAGAGCAGATCCGAGTTTGCCTGGATTGGGGAGAGCGGGAGGAAAGTTCTGGGGATGAGGGTATTGATGAAATAAAAATTCATATTTTAAGGTAGGACAAGAAAAATTTAAAACATAAACTTTTTTCTGCTCTTTGGCCTCCTCCCTCCCCGCTAGTGTGCATTGTGCATCTGCATTATGTGTTCACCTGACCTCCCCAATGGCAGAAATATCTGCTCAGCCACAAAAATCAATTTTTCTCCAGAAGACAGCCATGTAACTCCTTAGAAGATAACATTTCTTTCCTTATCCTGTAAGCGGTCACGATAACCCACCACTCACCTTGTACGTGCAGATGTCTTTGGTGGACTTTATGGACAAGGCCAATACATCATTTCCCTTAAACATAATGATTGGTGCAGAACAGACTGCTCAGATGACCTGGGGAGATACTGGGCCACACCTAAAAGAAGTGCTTAGCTTAAATACTTACTTATGACCTTATTAATGTCACTAGCTATATTACTTGTATTCTACCTATTTTACAAGATTTTCGTTTCTTTCATTACCAAATGTGTGACTGAGCCTCCACTAAAAATAATGATGACTAGGTGATCTAAAACAATTGTCAAATACATAGTTCTATAAGATCAGTGATTGTAATAATGTAACTCTAAATATGGGAGGAAGCCACAAGAGGGAACCATTTCCTGGACCATAACAGACTAGTAGGACAGGCAGCCCAGAGGCCTTGGGCTACTGTTAACAAGGCCTAGTACAGTAACAGCACATTGAGTGGCCTATCAAGGAAATCTTCACCTGACCTGGGAATGCGCATTCCTAGCACCATGGGCTAAATTGGTCATGAAATGCCTCCCAAACCTTAAGTTAAAATTAAGACCAAAAGGGAGGGGATTGTAACATAAAGAATGTTGCCCATCATCCAGTTCTACAAGAATTAAGTCATCAGCCACCACAGTCACTGACTTACAGGACACCCTGAAAGGAATTCAGGGTGAAGACCAGGATGAGGCACTTTGTGCTCTGGCAGAACCGGCCCTCAGAGAGTTAGATATTTTCAGGAGAAAATTTTTATGAACCTGGATTCTTGCCTCTTCCCACACTTAGAAAAGTACTAAAACCATTAAGGTATCTATCTGTTCCTCCTGAATAGCAGTAACCTACCAAGCTCTGTGCTTGGTTGCACGTACCCCTTTGTCAAAATCACGTATATACTGGCCTCCCCCTTACCTCTTCAGAACAGTCCTCAGAGCTTTCTGAAAAACTGCCTCCCGGGTTATAATCCTCAGGTTGGCGCAAATAAAATTTTCCATGTCTTTCATAGATTGACCACTGATTAATTTTTCATCCACAGTACAATCATTATCTTGATGGGGTACACCTGTTTCAAAACCTATCAAACTGTACACTTTAAAGGTGTGCATTTGTCGTAAGTCGATTACACCTCGATAAAGCTGTTAAAATATCCTGGAATTTTAGCTAATAATGCATCATTGCACTTTCAGTGGCTTAATGAGAAGTGGCATTTTGATCTCTCTTGTTATTATGACTTAAATAGGAACCATGTTCACCCCAGCTCCATCTTATTCTGATCTGGGCGGGGCTGCTTTTAGGGATGTGTCCTGCAATTTGCCTCTCACCTGTTTGGTGAGCCTCCTCTCAACACAGACACACCCATTTTTCTTGCAGTGAACATTGAAATGAGTCCTGACTATCAGAGAATCCAACCAGGCTGGTGGGCCAAGCAGGGAGGATGGACGTGCCAATCATCTTCCACAAGCAGAATAAGCTAAATATGCAGATTTGAAGAAAATGCACTTAAAGTACACCCTGAAGTGAGAACCCTTTATTAGAATAAAATACTACATGCACAAAGGCAGAATAAGATGGACAGTGTTGCAACTTTCCTGGGCCATCAGGTTAAGCAAGACTTTCTCAGTGATAGAATAGCTGGCCATGTTGACAGCTGCTCAGTTGCTGAGCCTGGTGAAGGCTGCTTCCCAGACACTGAGAAGGGATTCTCATAAATCCTCTTGAAATTTACCCATCGTTTGCCTTCAATAAGATTGAAAGAAAAGCTAATCACATTGTCAGCTGATAGGTTACCAAACCTCTTGTGTAATATTTGGGTATGTAATTGGGAAGGAATTGAAAGAATAAGTGACATTTTATAACAAAACTCCCACTCTTATCTGAACAAGGTGTCTCGGTGCTAATATCTAAAAAATACAAACTAGGAATAGATCTAATTATTGAATCTTTTCTCTTCCTAGCAATTAGTTATAATTGAATATAAAAAATAAAAGGGAAAATTCACATTCCTTCTATTAAAATATGTTTCAAATAAGTATTTATCTTTAATAATTATAAAAATGTGTAATCATATATAATAATCATATATATATGATTATATATGAATATATATGAATATATATGAATAATAATATATATAAACAGTATAATCATATATATACTGTTTTAATGAGTTGGAACTACTTATAATTGTAATAATAATTCAGAAAAAATATAACCCTTAGAACTCTATGGTCATAGTAAATAAAACAAAAATTTAATTATCTGTTTATAGACATGGATATGCTGGGTAGTCAGTGAGACTTCTAGGCATCAAAGTCCATTGCATTGGAATAACATTCTCTGAGTGATGTGGAATGAAAAGACAATTTCAAATAAAAAAAAGAACAGGAAGTTGGTCTGAGACGCTACATCCTGTGTGATTCCAACCAAATGACATGTTGGGGAGGGCAGATTACAGAGACAGTAAGTGGGTGGTGTTGCCAGGGGCTGGGGGCATCAGACAGGCAGAATACAGAGAATTTTTAGAACAGAGAAATACCCTGTATGTTACTATAATTGTGGATACATGACATTATGCATTTGTCTAAATATATACATATGTTGATGTATACACACACACATATATGTAAAATAACCCAATAAACAATTGCCATATATATGTCCCATAAATAGCCCAGCAGAAAACTGGGCCAGTCATGAACAGCATTTCACAGGAGAGCAAACTGAATGGGCCAGCTGACAGTGGGGAGGTGGTCCTCGACACGCACCCTGTCCTTCGTGGTCTGAGGTCCCAAGTGGCTCTCCTTTCACCCACCGTGTTGGGGGAAGCTGAACCAGAATGTCCGGCCCCGTGTGTCTGACGTGGCCCCCTGCCCCCCCTGGACATGGGTCTCCCAGTGGGGGGAAACACAGACCCTCAAGTCCTTCTCTTTGGTCTCAGGTGCAGGGACCACCCCTCTGCAGCCCGGATGCCTTGGTGCAGAGCAGCCACTAGCAGGGGTGACCTCCACTGAAGCAGCAGAAGAGGAAGGTCACCATCACCACGGAGGTGACCCTCTTCAAGAAGTATTTGTCCAGGGGAAGTACTCTGTGCCGGTGCAGCCACTGAGCTGAGAGCAGCTGGGGGCATGGGAGCTGCTGGGGCACCTGGTGGGAGAGGGACAGGGGGGTGGGGGAGGGATGCTCCACACCAGGCAGGGTCAGCGGCTCGAGCCCATGGCAGCACTGCAGCTCTGTGGTGGGCGCCCTGCCCGCCAAGATGCCACGTGCACCTGATGACATGTGTGTGTGCACTGCTGGCCCATCACAGGCACCTGATCTCTCACACATGTGTGCTCACTGATGATCATCACATGTGCCTGATGTCACACACACACACACACACATGTGCTCACCTGCTCACTGCAGGCCCATTGGTTGACAGCCCCCCCTGGGTCTCCTTCATGTGAGACTGTGTGCTTTTGAAAGAGCAGGCACTGTGCACACAGGGGTGGTGGGGGTGAGATGTAGGCTCCTGGTAGACAAGTGGGTCACTGGGCAGAGATGGCCCAGTGCACAAAGAGCTCAGCCTGTGGGTCCTCTGCTTGGACGGCTTCCCTCGAAGAAGACAGTGTGGTGCCCATTCTGGGTGTCATCCCAGTGCATGAAGTCACTTGACCAGGAGCCATAGGAGACATCAGCAACCCCCGACACCCTGCACATGCTGCTGGGAAGCAGGACCTGAGTGTGGGGCTCTCAGCAACCCTGAGCACGCTCCACCCGGAATCAGCCTGTGGGATGGACTGTTCTGCCCAGGCTTCCAGGGTGGCCACCTTCTGCTGGAAGCCTGGGACGCTGGGTCAGGCCACTTCTGGTCTGTCCTTGCAGGAACCTGGGCTGCACTACATGAAGCTCCCTGCTCACCCTATTACCAAGTCCAAGCTCACTCTGCTCACCACACAACAGTCCAATAAATCGGGAGATGAGGTGTTGAGGCAAGGAATAGTGACTTTATTTGGAAAGCCAGGCATCTGAGAAGATGGTGAACTAATGTCCTAGAGTACCATCTTATCAGGGTCTGGATGCCTGCTAGCTTCTTTTATAGAACAGAGGGGGGAGGAGGTGAGAAAGTAAAGTAAAAAGGCCATTAGTCTTGCAAAATATCTCCAGGCTTGGCCAGTATCAGGGAGGGGATGTGTTAATTTCTTCTTTTCTGCAGCCTTTCACAGGTGGGCAGTGTCAGAATGTCTCCCTGTGAGCAGACCAAAACACTTTAGTTTAACATTCAGGCAGAGGGGCAGGGTTGCCCAAGGCAGGCCATTATATATGCTTACAGCTATAGACAGCATCCTTTTAATGACCATAATAACAAAAGGAATGAAAAGCAAATGTTAAAATGAAAGAAACAGATCCAACATGGAGTCAGATTTTGCCCTTCCCTGTTACAATTCCCCACTGTCAATGTCCATTCCACAATCTTGTGGGAAAAAGGATGACAACCACTCTAACTGCTTCCTGCTGTGTAAGGGTGCCTAGGGGTGATTGTGGAATGGAACTGATCAGCCTTGGGCAGGGAATAATTCTTAGAATTTTTAGTAAATTGTGCAACTCTCAACTATTTGAACCTGATGCTGTGTTGTTCAGTAGAACAGGGTTAAACAAGTAGACTGACCCACCCTTGTCCAGCTGTAAGGAAACTGCAATCTCAAGTTAAGGGATTCAGTGCTTTTCTGTGTATGGGGAGATGCAAGAGTCTGGGCTCACTGAAATCATTCCTTTGATATGCACCTCAGCTATCTGGGGCCTGTATTCTGGATTTTCGCATCCTGAGTTTCCTCAAGGCTCACCGTAGGGAGTGGCTGCAGTTTGATGGCTGCTAGATGGCAGGCATTCTTTCCTTCCTGAGCTTCCTCAAGGCTCACCAGCTCATGTTGGAGGGCTGCAATTGATGATGACTGTGGCAGGAAATATTCCATTTCTCAGATCCTCCTCTTGGTCTGGAATTCGACCAATATTTGGGAGACATTTCATGACCAAATTTTGTCCCACGGCACTGGGAGGCTCATCCTAGATCAGGCAAAAATTCTTGTTGATATGCCACTCCAGGTGCTAATTTCTGGATTAGGCCCCATTGATAATTAAAGATTCTCTAGATCCTCTGTCTTTCTAGTCTATTATGATCCAGGAAATGTTTTCCCTTATTGCTTCTTCCCATACTTAGGATCACACTATTACAATTATTCTATAACAGTCATAAATGTGATCTATTTCCTCAAGATGCTGAGCCATCATCAATTTTGTTGGAGGCCTGGTTATACACTGGGTACTGTAAGAGACAACAATCTTATAAAAATAGAAAGGATATAAGTAGCTAGTAACATTGACAAAGTCATACTGCCGCAGGGAGACACAAAGCATAAACAATTTTGAAAGGACAAATTAAAACAATTCTTAGTATAACTAGTTGTAATCCAGTTACATTAAACCATCAAGTTCACAGGAGAGCCGACTGGAGAAGCCAAATTCTGGCAGGATCAGGTAGAGAGAAAAAGATAAATGTTTCATCTCTGTTTACAAGGATATACTTTATCAACTTGTTGTAGGTCATAGCATAAGAAAAAAGTTTTTTCTGGAAAACAAAGATTAAGGCTAGTATATTTCCCAAAGTCATAAAGTTATAAATCTTATTCATCAGTTCATTCAGTCCCATGTAATTAATTCCTGTTGACCTGGATGAAATAATCAGTTTCCCATTAGTATTGTCATTTGTTACCCAGTCTAATGGTATTATCTAAAGGCTATCAGAAACTTATATTTGTTAAAAAAGTTTCTTTTTATGAGCCTTCTTGAAGATGTGGCAGTTTTGCAAAGCATCACCTTAGCTGCCTATGAATGATAAAGACCTTAAAAAGGCAAGGTTAAATATCTGATTACAATTCATCTTGGCCAAGAAGCTTATCCAAGTTGTTGCGATTTACATTTTAAGATAACAACTAAAACTATAACATTATACCAGGACATATGCAAATTTCAGAAACTTTATATAATTTTTAGAATGTCTATATTAATAACATTTATTCATACTGTATAATCTGAGGAGGCTAATTATGCATTTGACAATGCTTTCCATGTAATTTAGCAGAACAACCAATTCTAGTCAGTTTAATATATATATATATATATATATATATATATATATTTTTTTTTTTTTTAATCTGTATATATATTTTCTCTGAGGTGCCTCAGGGTCACAGTTCCCTAGTCCCAGAAAAGGAAGATTCCCAACCAATGCCCCGTCAGTACAAAAGGGAAGCACCCCAACCAATGCCCCATTGGAGATGAAGCTGAATGAATGACCAAGGCTAGTTCAAAAGGGAAAATCCCAATCAACGCTCCACAGCAGGCAAAACCCATGCAATAGGGAAGGCTCTCAGGAGCCCTCTGAAGCATCCCAAAGCTAGCTGAAGTCAAAAGAACTTTAATTAAAATTTGATAGGAGGGGACTTTCCTCATGGTGCAGTGGTTAAGAATCTGCCTGCCAATGCAGGGGACATGGGTTCGAGCCTTGGTCTGGGAAGATCCCACATGCCGCGGAGCAACTAAGCCCATTCACCACAACTACTGAGCCTGCGCTCTAGAGCCCACAAGCCACAACTACTGAAGCCTGCACGCCTAGAGGCCGTGCCCTGCAACAAGAAGCCACCGCAATGCGAAGCCCGCGCACTGCACAGAAGAGTAGCCCCCACTCACCGCAACTAGAGAAAGCCTGTGCTCAGCAACAAAGACCCAATGCAGCCAAAAATAAATAAATTAAAAAAAAAAGAAATTGATAGGAAATTCGTCAAAAATATCAAAAAAATATTTTTAAACATTTGGTCAGATAGAAAATTTAAAAACAAATACAGCTCAGTTAAAGGCAAGATAGTTCACACAATCTGATATCAAAAGCAGCATTTTAAGTAAACTTGTTCTCTTAGCAAAGAGGAACAAAGTCTGATCCTGCACCAGTCTACTTTTAATAACAAAATCCATTTACCCAATTAAGTTTAATCCAATTTCATCCTGACCATGCATAAAATTCCTTTTTACTCAAAACATATATCCCACTTTCCTATTATATATTGAAATGTTTTATTATTTTTAGTAGCTTTAACTATGTATTTAAATTAGAATCCCCAACTCTTAAAAACCTTAATTTCTAGTGAATACCAAGAGGCAAGTAATAGTTACCAAAATCTGGAGAGACTATTTAGATAATTTTCAGAACATAATTATACCTATAGAGTTTACCTAAAAGCTCTTATCTCGTTTACATTTACTTCAAAGTTTCATCATATCAAGTTATTTTCCTTGCAACAGATGTAATAAGGTCTTATTTGATTCCCGGGCACTAAAAAGGATTATGCTTAATATTAATGACTCTAAAGACATGTCTATATTAATTAGATCAACAAGCTTAGATTTGTAAAATCTAGATTTGTAAAACACGGACAGTTGTTTTTCTTCTTTTCTTCAAAGAATTGGGTGGCTACCTCAATGATATTGAAGGACCGACATACCCATTTACCTATGTTGGAATGTTTTACTTTTAGCTGCTGTGATTCCTCTGCAATAGGAATACAGAAAAAAAAGGCATCTTTTAAGTCCAGGACTGAGAACGAGCCATATTCCCCTGGAATAGTTGTGAGCAGTTTGTATGGGTTAGACACCACACGGTGTAAGTCTTGGATTGCTTCCTTGATAGCCCTCAAATCTTGGACAAAGCGATACTCTGCTGAGTTTGGCCTTTTTTTTTTTTTCTTGGTACGCTGGCCTCTCACTGTTGTAGCCTCTCCCGTTGCAGAGCACAGGCTCCAGACGCGCAGGCTCAGTGGCCATGGCTCACGGGCCCAGCCGCTCCGCGGTATGTGGGACCTTCCTGGACCGGGGCACGAACCCGCATCCCCTGCATCGGCAGGCGGACTCTCAACCACTGCGCCACCAGGGAAGCCCGAGTTTGGCCTTTTGACCAGGAGGATAGCGGTGTTATGTGGGGACTTGCAAGGTTTAATCAGTCGTGTTTTCAAAAACTTTTCCAAAATTGGCTGAATTCCCTTTGGGGCCTCTTGTCTCAGAGGATATTGTTTTAGATTAGGTGTCCCAGCCTCCCTTTTACAAAGGAGATCTCGTCCCAAAAGGGGTTTGGACACCGTGGATGTTTCAGGGTGAGGTCCCTTAGTTGGCATATTCTAGAGGTTGTAAGAACGAACGATTTTGTACTTCTCCAGAAACACCCTTGACTGGGATAGACTGAGGTGTTTTCTGTGCCACCTTGGTGTTTACCATAGAATATGTGGCACCCATATCTATTAGAAAGTCAGTCAACTTGCTCCCCACTGTCAAAGTTACCTGGGGCCCCTGTGGGGAAATTAGAATCGACGCCTCAAGCCCAAGGGAGTCCCCTGGCCTCTTCATTCATTATCAGAGTCTCTCTTTCTACCATATGAGAGGCTTCTGTCTTCCTTCTATTACTCTCCTTCTTATTCTTTAGTCTAGGGAAATCTTTTTTCCAATGCCCTTCCTCCTTGCAGTAAGCACATTGTTCCTTCCCCAGTGGTGGCTTATCTTCCTTTAAGTTACTCCACTTCTGGGAATTCTATGCTACTGCCAGAAAAGCTGCATTCCGTTTTGCATCTTCTTGCTTCTGTCATTGTTCCCTGTTGTTAAATACTTTAAAAGCAACATCTACTAATTGAGAAGGATTCATTCCAAATGCACCATCTAACTTCTATAATTTTCTTCTTATATCTGAGTCCCTTTGCCCGATGAAGGTCATATTTACTATCCTTATGTTTTCAGGGTCCTCAGGGTCTGCATCCGTGTAGCGCCTATAAGCTTGATAAATCCTTTCTAGAAACTCTGATGGATCCTCATTTGGTTTTTGCTTTATCTCCTGAATTTTGTCTAAGCTGTTTTGTCTAGGTCCCCTCTTGGGTTTTCTTTCAGACTGCTGCACCATAAGGTGGCTGCCCTCTGACTTGTTTTCCTCCTGATGCAACAACATAAAAGCTTCTACATATGGAGCCCCATCTCTTTTCCCTGCTCTTTTGCAAAACACCTCTAATTGCAAGATCGTATAATAATTGAGTGAGACATTCAGGGTCCATAGCTCTTCTGATCCTAACATATATTGGGTCCACACCCTGTTACAATAGTATATCATGTCTTTCTTAGTCATAGACTCACCGCTACGTTTTGCTCACTTATCTAATATATGCCCTTCAGGATAGATGGAGTATTTCTCATTTTTATAAGTTTGATAACACCAAAACACAAAAGATGCAAATTCCAACACAAAAGCCCCAAACAATTCCAGCACTGATGCACACAAAACCAAAACCAAAACCAACAAACCAGTTCCCAAATCAGGTAGAGTCCAACAACAATTCCCCTCTCCAAAGGGGTCCCCCAACCAAACAAATTGTCTTGTCCCATAAAGGAAGAGCCCAAATTGAGGGGGAATATGTTTCCAGTGTGCACAATGGAGTGGCTTACCCTCCAAAATTGAGTCTGTCGACTCCCAAAAGTTTGTAGGTTCCTTGCTTCAACTGCCAAGTGCTGGGGCAGTGCTGGGAAGCTCTGTACTTGCATCCAAATGTCAGTACTCAGATGTCTGGGGTCTGGAGCTGAGGTGGGCTTGTCTGGGTAACAGCCCCTGCTCTGAGTGTGGTTACCTGGCCCTGAGGGTCAGCGCTGTGTTAGGGGCCTCAGTCCTCACCCCTGTGAGGTTCACCTTCCCTGGGGCTCATGGAGATTCTTCAGGTGGGCTACCTGGTAATTATTCCAATTCACCAGCACACACAGGGCAAGTAGGGAGGCAGGTTTACCTGGTGAATTGATTGCAGGGCATGTGGATCTGGGCTTAAGGCTGATGGGCAGCAGGTGAAGTTGCTCTGTGCTGTACTTCCAGTCAACCATGACTACACAGCAGAGTCTGGGCCTGCCCTCCTCTTTCAGCCCTCCTGTCCCATGAGTTTTCTCAATACCTCAGTGAGAAAGGAAAGGCTGAGCCTGCCAGAACCAAGGCTGTGTGTTCAACTTTAGCATGAAAGCATTAAAAACAATTAAAATAACATGGAACCAACGTGGAAACAGGAGGGGACTGACTTCTCTGGGCCAAGTGTGGGGAGAGGAGAAGGACCCTACACTTCTTTCTAGGGTCCCAGGAGGTCTAGGAACCTACCTTGTTCACACATATGGTCCCATTTAGCACAGCCGTGGTGTCCTGACCAAGGTAGATATGTGACCCCAGGTGTGGAGTCTGGGGAGGTGGGGGTCACTATGGTGAGTGTGGACAGGTAACCCCAGGTTCAGGATCTGGGGAGGTGAGGGTCACCCTGAAGAGAGTGTGGACCTATGACCCTAGGTACAGGGTCTGAGTGGTAGGGTCACCCTGGAGAGTGTGGATGTATGACCCCAGGTGCAGCGTCTGGGGAGGTGACATCACCTTAAAGAGTGTGGACGGGTGACCCCAGGTGCAAGGTCTGGGGATTGTGTGGGTCTCACCCCATCTATATGGGTCAGGCTCACATGAAGGTTCTTAGCCTGCAGTATGATTTGTCCCCTCTGAGATTTTCAACATCTGAATTGAGGGTGTTGCTCTGATTAACCTGTGGTCCCTTCTCTTGTCTTAATCTTGTCACATTCTTATGAGGACATGTACCTTTGAGCAAGTTGCTGTTCCATGTTCTGCTGAGTGACAAATAACCCTTGGTGGTATCATAGTAATATCATAGCATATTGTATATCTAATCTGGGGTGGTCACCGCTGTCTGGGTTCCCCTGGAAAGACCTCAGGTATCACAGAGTAGCCCCCTAAGAATGGTGCCCCACGTGCCATGGGAGGGTACCATTATGGCCCCCGAGGTGGGGGATGGTGCTTGGGCCTCACACATTTGTGATAAAGGGGAGACTAATTGGAATCCCAATTAATAAGACATCATTTTTAAATTTTATTTTATTTTATTTTAAGTGAAATAAAACACACATCACATGCCCTTTACCATCATCACCCTTTTAGGTGCATGTTTCTGAGGCATCAGATATATTCACCTTCTCGTGGAGCCATCACACCATCCCTAGAACGTTTCATCTTGTAAAACCAAAATTCCTCAACTATGAAAGTCTCACTCCCATGCCCTCCCACTGACCCTGGCACTGACATCCACCTCGGTCCATGAGTTGTTGACTCCAGGGCCCCCATTTGAATGGGATCCTACAGTGTTTGCTGATGGGTCATTTTGGAAGAGCTGACTTTCAGTCTGAAGTTCTGCCTGTTTGCACCTGAAGAATCTGCATTTAGGGTGAGGGTGTATGAGGAAGGGGGTGTATGAGGGACAAAGGTGTCTGCAGTGCAGATGAGCCAGGACCTGACCAGCTGCCTGTTGGGCCCTCTGGTCCCGTCCCTTGGGCTGTGCCTCATCTGCATCATCAGTGTCCCCAGTAGCGATCCTGGGGTGTTGTTTGTCTGAGTGAGATTCCTCTGGTGCCCCCACTTCCACCCCCTCTTCTTGCCTGTTGGGGAGGGGGCTGCTTGCTGGATGGTCTCTACTCCTGTGGCAGGAACGACCCTGCAGGGTGGGCCCACAGAGTGTGGGATGTGGTCCCAAGATCATGGGGCCCACATTGGACACAGCATCAGGGCTGTGACAAGCCCTCAGGCCATTGCATCACCAACACAGAATGTTCCTGACACTCCACTCAGGAGGGCGTGATGGGTGGTCTGGGACCCCAGAGGCCCCCTTCCTGTCATGGAGCTCAGAGAGTGCATCCCCCGTGGGCTCTAAATTCATCCCTGCATCTCAGCCATCTCCTTCTGTCCCACCTTTGAACACAGGAAAATGACCTCTTCTGATCATTGTCCACAACATAACGCCTGGTCCTGTTGATATTAGGATTCTTTAATTTAGGCGTCCTGGGATAGCAGCTGTATTTTAGGCCTAAAGAAGGAACAGCTCATGAGTGTAAAACATTTTGGGATGAAATTAGCATTTGATGATTATCTCTATGCTACTCATTTATTGACTTTAAAAAAAAATTCCATTGATTTCTTTTTTTTTTAATATCTATTATTTATTTAATTTATTTTTTTGGCTGCATCGTGTCTTAGTTGCGGCACACAGGATCTTCACTGAGGCATGCGGGATCTTTCATTGCAGTGAGTGGGCTTTTCGTTTTGTTGCATGGGCTTCTCTCTAGTTATGGCGCTCGGGCTCCAGGGCATGTGGACTTTGTAGTTTGTGGCATGCAGGCTCTCTATTGAGGCACTGGAGCTCAGTAGTTGTGGCACGTGGGCTTAGTTGCCCCACGGCGTGTGGGATCTTATCTCCCTGACCAGGGATCGAACCCGCGTCCCCTGCATTGGAAGACGGATTCTTTACCACTGGACCACCAGGAAGTCCCTTATTGACTTCTATTAGTCATAATTCTCCTGGTTTTAGATCTGATGTGGGGATTATAGAGGAGTCAACATTTAAATCTTCATAATCTGTGTATTCATAGCTTCAGTATCCTTAATGACCCCTAATTTTTATGGTTCGGGAAGAGTTATTGATTTCATATATCATATGCAAAGGATTCACAATGATGATAGGACAATTAAGGTTACAATGATGGCTTGTGAATTGTTCAACTTTTCTCTACCTGTGCATCTGTTGTATGTATATGAGTCAGTTTAGTTGTCAATATTAGTGAAATAATACAGAGGACTAGAGAACTTATTTTAAAAATAATTATTAATGTGTGATTATGAAAATGTAAAAGTTCTTCCATAACAGATGATGTTGTATCTTGAGAGCCTAGATGAAATGGATGTGCCTTAGTGATATACAGAATTTTTGCCTATGATTTAACTTTGAGAAAGTTATGTAATTTTTCAGTATTATCTCATTTATTGAGAAAGACATAATGATTATGGTGTTGGCTTGACACCAGTTGAAAAGGATTCAATTCCTTCCTTACTTTAACTTTACATAGGTAGGATCTTCAAATGTAGGATATGGTGGAGGGCATACATGTAACCATTCTAGGTTAGTAGTAGTAGCTTCTACTACTGAGACTTCTCGTTTGGATGCAAAACCTTCTCAAATTATGAAGATTATTAGCATTACTGCTGTTAATAAGATGAATGACCCTATAGATGAAATATTTCATGTTGTGTGTGCATCAGGGTAGTTGGAAAACCATCAGGACATCCCTGAAAGGGTGAGAAAGTGCTTCAGGAAGAAAATCATATTTACTACTACAAATATAATTGTGAAGTAAATTTTTGCTCATGTTGAGTTAAGTGTATAACCTGAGAATAGTGGAAATCAGTGTACGAAGCCTCCTCTAACAGTGAAGGCTGCTCCCATTGACATTACATACTGGAATTGTGTGGATGAATTAGCTAAGACAAGTCCTGTCAAAGCACCTACTGTAAAAAGAAAAATAAAGCCTAAGGCTCATAATATAGTGGGAGATCATTTAATATAACCTCTGTGAAGACATCTAACCCTACTGTAAACATATGATGGGCCCACACGATAAATCCTAAAAAGCCAACATGTAACTTAAAGTGGGGTCTGGCCACTCGCTGCTCTAAAGGCAATAAAGAGGCAAGGTTGGTGGAAAGGAAAGTTTGGATGGCGGCAACTTGGGGGGACGGCGAACTCCTGTCCAAAGGCCGACTCCCCCCTTCCCCACTGACCATCAGGGGCAAGAGATTTTATAGACAGAGGAAGGGGGCTACCTGCAGAAACAACACAGTCGGCTCTGACAGTCATCTTGAAATTGGTCATGCAGTGATCTGACCAGCATCATCTTGCTTGTTTTAAGTACAGTTAATCTTCAGTTCCAGGGTCAGTTTGTTCCCATTTCTTTGAGTCCAGTTCTCAGAATTGTGGCAGCTTGTGTCACGGCTACAGTCTGGTCATCGTGTAGTTAACTTCTTCCACCTGGTGGAGGTTTCAGTATCTACAAAACAGCTCACAGGATATGGTTCAGAATATTATCTATAGCTCTTGAGAAGGAACTAAAGGTACTTGACTATGCTAATGACTGAACTATTATTGTTTTGTCCTGTTTGACTGCTTTTCTTTGTTCTGCATTTTCTCACTTCTCTGATTAAGCTTATTGTTTGTCTAAAGTTTTTCCACAGACAAAAGGCAGACGGAGGACATGCCGGGCAAGGACCATAGGGTCCTGCTCCATTTCAAATGGATATCATGACTCATACTATTCCTGTGTATCTGAAAGGCTCATTTTGTCCTAAATAATATGTAACAATATGTGAGATTATTCCAAACCCTGGTAGGCTACGAATACATACTTCAGAGTGACCAAAGAATCAGAATAGGTGTTGGTATAGGATTGGGTCTCCTCCTGCAGGGTCAAAGAAAAGTAGTGTTTAGATTTCTGTCTGTTAACAGTATGGCAATTCTGGCTGCTTGGACTGAGAGTGATAATTATAGTAATATGGCTATAGTTGGGGCAGATTAAACAAATAACGGTGTTTGGTATTGGGATGTGTCTGCTGCTTTTATATTAAAGATTATAGTAATAAAATTCATAACACCAAGAATTGAAGAGACACCCTCTAAATGTAAGGAGAAAATGGCTAAGTCAACAGAGGCTCCTGCGTGGTCCACATTGCCGGCTAGAGCTGAATTTACAGTTCCACTGGTACCAGAACCAGCTTCTACTATTGGTGATACAAGTAGGAGTAAGAATGATGGGGGAGGTAGTCAAAAGTTTATAGGATTCGGGCTTCCCTGGTGGCGCAGTGGTTGAGAGTCCGCCTGCCAATGCAGGGGACACGGGTTTGTGCCCCGGTCCGGGAAGATCCCACATGCCACGGAGCGGCTCGGCCCGTGAGCCATGGCTGCTGAGCCTGCGCGTCCGTGGCCTGTGCTCCGCAACGGGAGAGGCCGCGGCAGTGAGAGGCCTGCGTACCGCAAAAAAACAAACAAACAAAAAAACAAACCCAGAAGTGGTGGGTGACCTCCTAATGATACTATAATGGTGAGGATAAAGATTGTGATGAGAGGTGTTTTGTCTCATGTGTGTGATAATGATACAGTTGTAGTACATGATCTGGGCATAAATAGTAAGAAGATAGTGTTATTATGATATAAATTAGTTTGTTTAGGATTGTTTTAATTGGAATATACATTTATAATAATTGTTATTCATCCTACATGGGCAACTGATGAGGAGGGTGTAATTTTTTTCTAGGTGAGTATGGCTAAGTCTGCTTCAGCTTCCAATTACGATTCATAATATCATTATGATTAATAATATGTTTAGGTTGATGGATGGTGACATGTGGTGTAAAACTGACAAGGGTGTAATTTTGTCACGTTAATAGCATCAGGCCTGCTGTTCATGGAATGCCTCGTGTTACTTCATGAACTCAGAAGTGAAATGGGGAAAGTCCTACTTTTGTGACAAGGGCTATTGTTAATGATGGTGGATGCTACTGGATTAAAGATTTTTGTAATTCATTGTGTTCTTTGACCAGAGTATCTTAGATTAACAATAATAGCCATTACAAGTAGTATCGATGTGGTGGATTCTTTTAGCAAATATTTGTTGTATGTTTCTATAGCTCATGAGTTAAATTTTTTTATTAGAATGGGGATAACAGTAACCAGTGTGAGCTTGTTACTACAATTATGGTTCCTGAGATGATGGTCAGTAGAATGATAGCAAAAATAGGTTTTGGGCTTCCCCGGTGGCGCAGTGGTTGAGAGTCCGCCTGCCGATGCAGGGGACATGGGTTCGTGCCCCGGTCCGGGAAGATCCCACATGCTGCAGAGCAGCTGGGCCGCTGAGCCTGCGCGTCCGGAGCCTGTACTCCACAGCGGGAGAGGCCACAACAGGGAGAGGTCCGTGTACCGCAAAAAAAAAAAAAAAAAAAAAAAATAGGTTTTATTAGTACAGAAAGGATATACAGCAACATTTTTGGGGGTATGGGCCTAATAGCTTATTTATCAGGCCTTACTGTTGCATGTGGTGTTATGTGGGAGCATGGAGAATGTAAAATTCTTAAGAGTAGGTTCAATTCCTATGATTCTAGGAATAAGAGCATTTAAACCTTTATTATTTACTCTATCATAGTAACTCTTTCCTCACACATATTACTTATGTTTGTGGTGCAATGCCTGATGTGATGACAGGTAGTGAAACCTCTCATATATAATACATAGGGCTAATGTTAGTGGTAAAAAAATTTTATAAGAGATGTAAATCAGAAAGAGAAAGACAAATACCATATCATATCACTTATATGTGGAATCTGAATATGGCACAAATGCACCTATCTACAAAGCAGAAACAGACACACAGACATAGACAACAGACTTGTGGTTGCCAAGGGGGAGTGGCATGGGGAAGGGAAGGACTGGGAGTTTGGGATCAGCAGAGGTAAACTATTATATATAGAATGGATAAACAACATAGTCCTACTGTATAGCACAGGGAACTATATTCAATATCCTGTGATAAACCATAATGGAAAAGAATGTTAAAAAAAAAGAATGTCTCTATGTGTATAACTGAGTCACTTTGCTGTACAGTAGAGATTGGCACAGCATTGTAAATCAACTATACGTCAATATAAAATAAAATTAAAAAAAATAAGAGATGTATAAGTTGATCATATCAAAATTGTGCATACGATGCTCGATTTTATAGAAAGGAGGTTGTTAGGAGGAGTGTTTTAATGATGACATTAGCTGTGTATAATTCTGGTATGTAGGAGTTGTGAAATGCTCCTAAAAATAGGATTTTATGAAAATGTTTCTTATAATGATATTGACATATTCTGCTAGGAAGAACAGGGCAAATGGTCCTGATACGTTTTCTACATTGAAGCCAAATACAGGTTTCTCCTGTTAAATCAAATGGGATTTCTGCTAGAACAGAGATAATCAATTTATGGTCAGGAGGAAAATTAGTTACAGGTGTTCTTGTGTGCCAACTAAAGTTTGGCGCTTTCCACCTACGTCTACATGGGTTAAATCACAAGCTGCTGAGACTGCTGACCTTCAACACCCCCTGAAAGGAGTTCAGGGTGGAGATCAGGAATGAGGCACTCTGTGCTCTGGGGAAAACTGGAAGAACAGGCCTTCAGAAAGATATTTTCAGGAGATTTTATGAGCCCAATTCTTCCATCTCCTCATATCTAGAAAAGCATTAAAATCTTTCATGGTGACATCTGTTTCACGAGACTAGCAGCAACCTTCTGCAAAAATGTGTATGTACCCCTCTTCACCAAAATCACGTATATACTGACCTTCCCCTCTACCTCTTTGGAGCAGTTTCTCTGAGTTGTCTGAAATGCTGTCTCCTGGGCTATAGTCCTCATTTTGCCCCAAATAAAACTTAACTCACAACTCTCACATTGTGCATTTTTTTTCAGTCGACATGTGTAATAATTACTGTTGAAAGTGCAAATGATCCATTTATCAGTAGGATGGTTAAGAGAATAACTGCTACTGTAACTTCATATGAGGTTTCCTGTGCTGAGGTCCATAGAGCTCCAATTACTGCTCATCCAGGTCAGAGGATGGAATAAATGGCTAGGCTTGATATGGCTAATATAAATAGTATGCCTAGTTTATATTAATTAGTGGATAATGTATGAGAAGAGGAATTCATATTGTGACAGCCAGGGTTAAGGCTAGCATTGGCACAATAAGAAGCATATAAATTGGTGATGTTGATGGTCATAGTGGTCCCTTAATAAATAATTTGACTGCATCAACAATGGACTGTAATAATCCATAGGGCTGATGATGTTTGGCCCTTTCTGGATTTGAATATAGCCTAGGATTTTCCATTCAGTTAATGTAAGGAATGCTATGACGAGTAAAATTGGGTAATTAGTGAAAGAATGCTGATTATAAACATATTCTTAGGAAGAGGACATGAACCTCTGGGAATAGAGGTTTAAATTTTATGCAGTTGCTGGGCTCTGCAAACCCTAACAAACCCTGTCTACAGTAAGGTATGTATAAATTAATTGAATGTAGATTATATCATCATTTAGTTTGAAGGCACTTTTGTAAAGTATGCCTTATTTCTCTTGTCCTTTCATACTGAGACAAATGTATAATAGATAGAAACCGACTGGGATTACTCTAGTCTGAAGTCAGATCACATAAGACTTTAATCATTGAACAAACAGATCATTGATAGCAGTCACACCATTGGGATGTCCTGAACCAACACTGAGGTCAAAAACCCTATTGTTGATATGGACTTTAGAATAGGTTTGAGCTATCATCCCTAGGGTAACTTGTTCCATTGATCAATGTTTTGAATCAGTAAGTGGTAAAGCATTTTGACTAGTAGGTCTAAATTTTAATCCCTCTGAGGTTGTTTTATTCTTTGAGGTCACCCAACAAAAATTGTTAATCCATTGAAAGTTATGTTATCCCTTAAAATTTGTTTATTGTTTATTTTTTGGATTAATTCATTAAAGCTTCATAGGGTCTCCTCATCTTATTTCCACCTTTTCACAGGAAGGTCCATTTCACTGATTAAAAGAGACAGTAAATCCCTTGTATAACCAGTCATACACATCCTTCTTTAAAGAACAAATGATTAGGCTGTGTTTTCACAGTCGGGATACTGTTACTGTTAAAGAGGTATCACTGGGCAGGCAGTGCCTCTAATACCAGAAGTGCTAGAGGTAATGTTTTTGGTAAACAGGCAGGGTTTGTGATTGCCAAGTTCCTTTTACTTTTTAAAATCTTTCCTTAAATGCATACTTGTGTTGGGTTAACAATATTTGACTAGATTAAGTGTTAGTTTAGGTTTATTTTACTGTTAACTATCAGTGGGCTATCTGTTCTAAGATTCTGCATGGAGGAATATTTCTTGTTACTCATATTAACAATATTGCTTCTATTAATTGATTAGTCCAGTATTAAATTAGAAGTTGGTTTATTTACTATTGGTATTAAGATGAATGTGTTGTTGATCTTGAATGCTTTCTTAATTGGTGGCTTCTTTTAAGCCAACTATGGTAATATTTATGCATACTCTCTTGGGAAGGTTGTATCTTATATCTAAAAAGCTGTATCTTTTTATAATAACATTTAAAATTATGTTAATAGTTATGTTTTTAAATTAATATTTAAAGTTAAACTAAAATTCTTTTCTGGACAACCAGCCATCACCAGGCTTGTTAGGCTTGTCACCTCTACTCATAAATCTTTTTCACTATTTTGCCATATAGAGGAGTTTGTTCTTGTAAACTGTTCATAAGCAGCTCGTCTGATTTCAGGGCATTTAACATAAGTCCTCTTTGTTAAAGTTTTCTAGTTAAATCATTATGCAAAAGGTAAAAGGGGTAAGTTTTGGGTACTTTTAATGTTTCCTTCATCATTCCTTTATGGTACTTTATCTATAGCACCAGACAAATTTCTATCTCCTATACTTTAGATGTTGAATGAATGTTGTATTTAATTTACTTAATGATAGTTGAAATTGGTGGAAAGTTTGGGCTAGTTTTAGTACAAAGTGTTCATGCAGTACAAAATCTCCAGGGTGTAAACTAGATGCTTTTCTTTAAGCTACACTTGGGTTCATCCAAGCACACTTTCCAGTCTGCTCACCTCCTTACAACTCATATCCTCCTGTATGTTTGGTAATTGTTAATAGGTTATGAAAAGTTATCTATATCTGAGGAGGGTGTTGGGCAATATGTGCATATGCTTCATGTCCTGATTCAATTAAACACTCTATTCTTAATTTACTACTAAATCTTCCTTGGGTTTTTTATTTCATAAAAACTTTTGTGTGAATTATTTTATGTTCTTGAGGTAGCAAATGTAGCCCACTTCTTCCCTTCCCATAGGTTACCTTGTTTGCGGTACGAGGGCCTCCCACTGCTGTGGCCTCTCCCATTGCGGAACACAGGCTCCGGACGTGCAGGCTCAGCAGCCATGGCTCACGGGCCCAGCTGCTCCGCGGCATGTGGGATCTTCCCGGACCGGGGCACGAACTTGCGTCCGCTGCATCGGCAAGCGGACTCTCAACCACTGAGCCACCAGGGAAGCCCAACCTAACAGTTTTATGTCTGATAATTATGCTTGCTATTGTTCTTTATCAGGGTTTTCTGAGGATGGCAGTATATAGGGCTGATGATGTTTGTCAGAGTTTATTGATTATAGAACAGGTTCCTCTAGAATGGCGTGAAGCACCACCAACTTCTTTGACTTTTAGGCTCATGCTAGTAGTATTTTGTTATAATTATTTGAATTTAGGGATAACATAGTGGAATATCTAATCCCAGTTTGGATTTCATCTGTCATGTAATCAGAAACGATAAAGTCATTTCATAGCTTATTTTTATTTTAGCTATGTTTTTTACAGGTTAGCTAGGACATAACTTTATTTTGGGATAATCTTTAACACACTTTACACTGGATTTCTACTAATATGGGTTAGTCTTGTGACCAAGGTGGCTGATATAAAGTTTGCCAACCCTAATTAGTTAATATAACTTACTTGAACTTCCTTTTATGGCTTAATTTTTATCACTGTCATTTCCCATGAGGACAAAGTTAAGCAAGGCATTAACTTTAGTGTGCTTGGTTCCTGCTCCTTTTAATCTTTTATGATTTAGAGGGCATTCTCAATGGGATGCAGATACTTGCATGTGTAATTTTATCAGAAATTAGTAGGCTGGGGCCACACCTATGTGTTTATGGAGTTAGTAAATTCATCTAGGCAATTACAGTGCCTCACTATAATTATTAAGATACACCAACAGTTTAAGTAGGACTTTGTACATATAAGATTTCTGTATTTAAGTGATATATTGGTATCTGGTTTAGTAGTTTGGGTTTTGTTAAAATTAGTATTGAAATATTTAATATTTTTTTCTCATGCAGACTATTAAAATGTACTTTATTTTTTATTTTGTTTGAGGTAAATGGCAGATCTAGAGGATGTCTTTCTATATAAGACTTCTACAGGTAACTGATTGGTATTATAAGGAGGCTAGTTTGTACTTATACTAACTTTGGGTTGGTCAGGTAAGGGCAATATGTTTGTTAGATGAGTTAGTTGACTTATGTAGTTTTACGCTTTGCCTTATTTGGGGGGTTTTGCAGGGCAATAATGGTGTACAAAGTATGAGATTTAGTGGGAAGTAGGAGGGTTTGATTAAGGAAGCTATTTACCTGAAACGTGTGTGCGTATGTACACGTGTATGTAATTGTTCTACGTACTGTGACCATTGTCTCAATAACACATTATAGTTGATTACCTTGGTAAATAATATTCAATTTAAGCTCAGCTACAAGTTCTTTGACTGTGTTAAGGCCTCTGATGGCCATAGCATCCCCCCAAATTAAAAACACGTACACAGGAGTAGATAATTAATACATGATTATATGATCATGTATTATGTATGATAAAGCATATACTATACTATTTATATATGTGGAAGGATATGTAGTGCACAAAGTACATAGTAATGTCAGGTTTTTGGGGGGATTTTTTGTTTTGTTTTGTTTTGTTCTTTTGGCCACACCATGCGGCATGCAGGATTTTAGTTCCCCAACCAGAGATTGATTCCATGCTCCCTGTAGTGGAAGTGCAGAGTCTTAACCACTGGACCGCCAGGGAAGTCCCCAAATGTCAGGTTTTTTTACGTCATTTTTTCATGCTTACATAGTACTTAAAGACAGTACTTAAAGAAAAACAGGCAAATCGTTCAGGGAATCATTTCAGTAGAATTTCAGCTTTGGGAGCTGAAGGTGGAGCTGGAGCTTCTTCCTTGAGTCTTAGAGAGATATGTTCTCCTCTTCCGA
>NW_006778810.1:453348-453789 GCF_000442215.2 Lipotes vexillifer
CTTCCGATTTAGAAAACAAGGGTAATAAATATACCGCAGAGACCCTTCTTTTTAGGAGGTTATTTTCAATCATGCCTGTTATTGGTATAAGAACAAGAATTAAAAGAATTAAAAGAAATATAGATGTTAGTTCAGTTTCATGCAGCCAAAAAATAAAACCAAAGCTGAGATTGATGCCGCACCAGTTTTATTCAACAGCCAAAGAATGGAAAAGTGGGAACTTAGTTCACAGATCAACTTCTCACCCATGTGAAGAGAAGGATTTGATTTTAAAGAGTGAAGACAAAGGCAGAAGAAATGAGGCTAATAATGGGGAGTCCTATGCATTTGGCTACTGACAAAGGGGCAGGGCTTTCTGAGGGAATGATGTGGCCACCATGCTGAAGGTCAAAGCTCTGCCTTGTGAAGCTGCTTCCTGCTGAACATGGAACTAGTTTTTTC
>NW_006778810.1:453799-484646 GCF_000442215.2 Lipotes vexillifer
AGCAGAACTCTTCCCTGTTTGGCCTAAAATATATCTGATGGTCACCAGCCTGCAGTCCCAGTTGCTTGTACCCTAGGGTTAGTATCATCTGAAGTTTGATGGCTTCAAGCCATTTACAAACAAAGTTGACAAGGTAGTTAATGAGTCAAGACCCGAAGATAAGCAGGAGGATAATAGCAGTTAGTGGGCCAAGAAATGGAAGAAACCAGGTTAAACTGGGGAGGCTCTGTTTGACCATATTCCAGATGGAGCTTGGATCTGGACCTTGTGTGTTACATCTATGTAACCACTGAGCTTGCTCATGTATCTCTTTTATGTTGCCCTCAATCTGATCAGAGTTATTGACATACATGCAGCAAGTTTCATTCATAACTGCACATACACTCCCTTGCTCACTCAAGAGATAGTCACGGGCTAGGCTATTGTCGAGAAGAACATTTGCTAGTGAGTCCAGAGAAGTACAGAGTCCTTGTAAGGCATCCCCCACATTTTTAGACAAGTACTCAAGGGCCCAGGTGAGATTTTGTAGAGTGATTTCACAGTACGGGACACCTCCCCAAGGGGCCTCCAGTCTGAGAGGGATCCCTACTCCTGCCGGAATGAGTCTCATTGCCCTTTGATCTCAGGGCTGGCTGATATTATGAATGGTTATACCTAGGTCCCGAGAACTTAGCTGGCCTAATGTGCACTGTGCACAGATTAGGCATTATCTAAGCAAGGGAAGGAGGAGTTGGTGTTGTCCTGATAAGACAATGGATTTATCTGTGGGCCAAAAAGTAACAGTTACCCAAGGGAAGCACATGCCCAGCACACTTCTGAGGAATCAAACCACCTCCCTAAGTGGCTAGCCCAAGAGGGGTGCCTTTGCAGTATGGAGAGAGAGGCCCACCTGCATAACAGGGGTCACTCGGGGGTTCTTGACTGATGGCTTTTCCCCAGGCCTCAGGAGGGCCACGTCCTAAACACCAGACAGCTGGTGTCTTCTCTCCCCAATAGGTACATCTCCTGTCTGGTCCCTGTATGTATTCGAGTCGGTGCAGGGGGCACCAGTGGCTGAGATTTCCTTAGGAGTCAATCCGAGGGTGCTTACATAATGCGGCAATGCAAGAAGCAGTGATCAGAGTCCAGAGCAGCCCAGCGTGTTATTGCAAGTGAAACCAAGCAAGGCCCTGTGGGACTTTGAGGCATGGAGGCCAGTTTTTGCATATGCACGCGCGCGCACACACACACACACACACACACACACTCTCCCCATTTCTCATAGGCAAGGCTCCAGCCTCCATGACCTTCCCTGAATTCCAAAGGGCAGATTCAAACTGTTGCTAATGAAGGGAGGAGCAGCCAAGGAACCACCTGAGGAAAGATTAAAGGGACCAGAGAAGCTCATCAAGACTAGGAGATGAGGGACTCCCCTGGTGGCTCAGTAGTTAAGAATCCACTTGCTAATGCAGGGGACACGGGTTCAAGCCCTGGTCCAGGAAGATCCCACATGCCACAGAACAAATAAGCCCGTGTGCCACAGCTACTGAGCCTGCGCTCTAGAGCCCACGAACCACAACTACTGAGCCCGCATGCCACAACTACTGAAGCCCGTGTGCCTAGAGCACGTGCTCTGCAACAAGAGAAGCCACCGCAATGAGAAGCCCGCACACCACAAAGAAGAGTATCTCCCGCTTGCAGCAACTAGAGAAAGCCACGTGCAGTGACAAAGACCAAAGGCAGCCAAAAACATAAATAAATTAATTAATTAAAAAATTTTTTTTCGATTTTTAAAAATAATTCATCACTCACCAAAACCACCTAGTTTTTGTCTTAACCCCATGAATTGTGTCTAAGATGTCTGAAATTCAAATTTATATGCCATCTGCAGAGACCAGGTTATAGCATCAGGATGACTGTACTCTTTTCTGTAGGAGGTAGATTATTGTTGTTATTCTGGGACAAGGCAGCAGTCAAAGAAATAAAGATGAGAGAATATGGATCACTTGGACTAAGCCAGTGTCCCTACTCAAACTGATGTCATACATTTGTTAAAATAGATCTCATCTAGAAAGAAGACATATTTCTTCAACCATTTTAAGTTATCTTCTTCAAATACATGAGCCAGAGTTTCATTAGCCAAATTCAATAGTGTTTTCCTTTATGAAAACACAAGGGCACATCTGTAGATACTTAGTGGTCTGTTCCAGATGAATTTCAGAAAGCTTCACTGAAAATGTCATTCATTAGGTGTGTAATAAAGTAGTGGTGTTTGTTAAAATACAGTCCATTATACCTGAGGGTGGATTTGGCCTTTATTCTCTGAAATGTCCCAATCATCTTCAGTCCTAAAGGATGTTGGGATTTTAAGAGGAACAACCACACTTCTGAAAGTCAAGGACATTTGTAACTTTCCCTTAGACAAGCACTGCAGCTCTCTGACCTCGTGGCATCCAGGCCATCTTTACTTCCATGTATGAGTCAAACTTGTTTAGAGCAAACCTGCAGGGTTGGACATCTAACAGCAGGTTTGTATAAAGACCTCTGTTTGGAAGGTATTCCCTATCACTTCTTCCTAGATCCATCATAGAATCTCTTCCCTTCATCTTATCTGTACCTTATTAAATCTATTTCAGTGTCTTTCCTGACCTAAGGAAGTGGAGGAATTAGATTTCAGTTCTCTGCCTTTATAAGAAGCTTTCAAGTGTGTTGAGTTCAGCTTATTCCTTCTTCCTTCCCTAAACCCCCATTTGTCTAGCTTCTTGGAAACCTGGGGATGAATTTTATTAATGTTTCAAAGTCCTTATCCAAGCCTTTTTCCAAATTTCAATAAATTCAGCTTCTTCCTTAGGACAAAAGCTTCAAGACATTGGATTTGGCAATGATTTCTTGGTATGACACCAAAGGCACAGGCAACAACAATAAAAAAATAAACAAATTGGACTTCATGAAAATTTTTGAATTTGTTCATCAAAAGACACTGCCCTCAGAGTAAAAAAGCAACCCACAGAATGGGAGAAAAAAACTTTGCAATTCATGTATATGATGAGAGATTAATGTCCAGAATATACAGAGAACCCCTAAAACTCAATAAAACAAACAAACAACCTGGGACTTCCCAGGTGGTGCAGTAGTTAAGAATTCGCCTCCCAATGCAGGGGATGTGACTTCAATCCCTTTGATATATATAAAGCCAGTAAGCACAAGAAAAGATACTCAACATCGCTAATCATTAGGGAAATGCAAATCAAAACTACAATGAGGGGGACCTTCAAGATGGCGGAGGAGTAAGACGTGGAGACCGCCTTCCTCCTCACAGATACATCAAAAATACATCTACATGTGGAACAACTCCTACAGAACACCCACTGAATGCTGGCAGAAGACCTCAGACTTCTCAAAAGGCAAGAAAATCCTCACATACCTGGGTAGGGGAAGACAAAAAACAAAAAACAGAGACAAAAGGATAGGGAGGGGACATGCATCTCTGGGAGGGAGCTGTGAAGGAGGAAAAGTTTCCACACACTAGGAAGCCCCTTCACTGGCAGAGATGGGGGTGTGGGTGTGGGGGGGAAGCTTTGGAGCCACGGAGGAGAGCGCAGCCACAGGGGTGCAGAGGGCAAAGCAGAGAGATTCCCACACACAGGATGGGTGCCAACCGGCACTCACCAGCCCGAAAGGCTTGTCTGCTCACCTGCTGGGGTGGGTGGGGGCTGGGAGCTGAGACATGGGCTTCGGAGGTCAGACCCTAGGGAGAGGACTGGGGTTGGCTGCGTGAACACAGCCTGAAGGGGACTAGTGTGCCACAGCTAGCCGGGAGGGAGTCCGGGAAAAAGTCTGGACCTGCCTAAGAGGCAAGAAACCATTGTATCGGGGTGCACGAGGAGAGGGGATTCCTTCCGTGTCTGCCCACAGGAGGCAGAGCACCACCTAAACGAGCTCCAGAGACAGGTGCGAGCCACAGCTATCAGCTCGGACACCAGAGATGGGATTGAAACGCTAACACTGCTGCTGCAGCCCCCAAGAATCCTGTATGCAAACACAGCTCACTATCCACACTCCCCCTCGGGGGAGACTGTGCAGCCTGCCACTACCAGGGTCTCGTGATCCAGGGACAACTTCCCCAGGAGAACACACGGCACACCTCAGGTTGTTGCAACATCACACCAGCCTCTGCCACTGCAGACTGGCCCCACATTCTAATTATAACTACCATACCCTTCCCTCCCACTGGCCTGAATGAGCCAGAGCCCCCTAATCAGGAGCTGCTTTAACCCCCTCCTGTTTGGGTGGAGAACAGATACCTGAGGTCCACCTACACACAGAGGTAGGGCCAAAACCAAAGCTGAACCCCAGGAGCTGTGCAAACAAAGAAGAGAAAGGGAAATTTCTCCGTGCAGCCTCAGGAGCAGCAGATTAAACTCCCACAATCAACTTGATAAAACCTGCATCTGTGGAATACCTGAATAGACAACGAATCATCCCAAAATTGAGGTGATGGACTTTGGGAGCAAACTGTAGACTTGGAGTTTGCCGTCTGTAACTGATTTGTTTCTGATTTTTATGTTTACCTTAGTTTAGTTTTTAGCACTTGCCATCATTGGTGGATTTGTTGATTGGTTTGGTTGTTCTCTTTATTATTATTATTTTTAATTTTAATCATTTTAAAATTTATTTATTTTCTTTCTTTTTTTCGCCCTTTTCTTCTGAGCCATGTGGCTGACAGAGTCTTGGTGCTCTGGCCTGGTGTCAGGCTTGAGTCTCTGAGGTGGGAGAGCTGAGTTCAGCACATTGACAACCAGAAACCTCCAGGCCCCATGTAATATCAACTGGCAAGAGCTCTCCCAGAGATCTCCATCTCAACGCTAAGAGCCAGCTCCACTCAACGACCAGCAACCTCCAATGCTAGACATCCCATGCCAAACAACTAGCAAGACAGGAACACAACCCTACCCATTAGAAGAGAGGCTGCCTAAAATAATACTAAGTTCACACTAAGTTCACAGACACACCAAAGCACACTGCCAGACGCTGCTCTGATGACCAGAAAGACAAGATCCAACCACACCCATCAGAACACAGGCACCAGCCCCCTCCACCAGGAAGCCTACACAAGCCACTGAACAAACCTCACCCACTGGGGACAGACACCAAAAACAATGGGAACTACGAACATGCAGTCTGCAAAAAGGAGACCCCAACCACAGTAAATTAAACAAAATGAGAAGACAGAGAAATATGCAGCAGGTGAAGGAGCAAGGTAAAAACCCACCAGACCAAACAAATGAAGAGGAAATAGGCAGTCTACCTGAAAAAGAATTCAGAATCACAATAGTAAAGATGATCCAAAATCTTGGAAATAAAATAGAGAAAATACAAGAAACGTTTAACAAGGGCCTAGAAGAACTAAAGAGCAAACAAACAATGATGAACAACACCATAAATGAAATTAAAAATTCTCTAGAAGGAATCAATAGCAGAATAATGGATAATGGATAATGGATAATGGAGGCAGAAGAATGGATAAGTGACCTGGAAGATAAAATAATGGAAATAACTACCACAGAGCAGAATAAAGAAAAAAGAATGAAAAGAATTCAGGACAGTCTCAGAGACATCTGGGACAATACTAAACGTACCAACATTCAAATTATAGGGGTCCCAGAAGAAGAAGAGAAAAAGAAAGGGACTGAGAAAATATTTGAGGAGATCATAGTTGAACACTTCACTAATATGGGAAAGGAAATATTCAATCAAGTCCAGGAATCACAAAGAGTCCCATACAGGATAAATCCAAGGAGAAACATGCCAAGACACATATTAATCAAACTATCAAAAATTAAATACAAAGAAAAAATATTAAAAGCAGTTAGGGAAAAGCAACAAATAACACACAGGGGAATCCCCATAAGGTTAACAGTTGATCTTTCAGCAGAAATTCTACAAGACAGAAGGGAGAGGCAGAACATATTTACAGTGATGAAAGGGAAAAACCTACAAGCAAGATTACTCTACCCAGCAAGGATCTCATTCAGATTCGATGGAGAAATTAAAACCTTTACAGACAAGCAAAAGCTAAGAGAATTCAGCACCACCAAACCAGCTTTACAACAAATGCTAAAGGAACTTCTCTAGGCAGGAAACACAAGAGAAGGAAAAGACCTACAATAACAAACCCAAAACAATTAAGAAAATGGTAATAGGAACATACATATCGATAACTAACTTAAATGTAAATGGATCAAATGCTCCAACCAAAAGACATAGACTGGCTGAATAGATACAAAAATAAGACCTGTATATATGCTGTCTACAAGAGACCCACTTCAGACCTAGGGACACATACAGACTAAAAGTGAGGGGATGGAAAAAGATATTTCATGCAAAGGGAAATCAAATGAAAGCTGGAGTAGCAATTCTCATATCAGTCAAAATGGACTTTAAAATAAAGACTGTTACAAGAAACAAAGAAGGACACTACATAATGATCAAGGGATCTATCCAAGAAGAAGATATAACAATTGTAAATATTTATGCACCCAACACAGGAGTACCTCAATACATAAGGCAAATACTAAGTCATAAAAGGGGAAGTCGACAGTAATGCAATCATAGTAGGGGACTTTAACACCCCACTTTCACCAGTGGAGAGATCATCCAAAATGAAAATAAATAAGGAAACACAAGTTTTAAATGATACATTAAACAAGATGGACTTAATTGATTTTTTTTTAATTGATATTTATAGGACATTCCATCCCAAAACAACAGAATACACGTTCTTCTCAAGTGCTCATAGAACATTCTCCAGGATAGATCATATCTTGGATCACAAATCAAGCCTCAGTAAATTTCAGAAAACTGAAATCATAGCAAGTATCTTTGCTGACCACAATGCTATGAGACTAGATATCAATTACAGGAAAAAATCTGTAAAAAATACAAACACATGGAGGCTAAACAATACACTACTTAATAATCAAGACATCACTGAAGAAGTCAAAAAATACCTAGAAACAAATGACAATGTAAACACGATGACCCAGAACCTATGGCATGCTGCAAAAGCAGTTCTAAGAGGAAGGTTTATAGCAATACAATCCAACCTCAAGAAACAAGAAACATTTCAAATAAAGAACCTAACCTTACACCTGAAGCAATTAGAGAAAGAAAAACAAAAAACCCCAAAGTTACCAGAAGGAAAGAAATCATAAAGATCAGATCAGAAATAAATGAAAAAGAAATGAAGGAAACAATAGCAGTGGTCAGTAAAACTAAAAGCTGGTTCTTTGAGAAGATAATCAAAATTGATAAACCATTAGCCAGACTCATCATGAAAAAAAGGGACAAGACTCAAATCAACAGAATTAGAAATGAAAAAGCAGTAATAACTGGCACTGCAGAAATACAAAAGATCATGAGAGATTACTACAAGCAACTATATGCCGATAAAATGGACAATCTGGAAGAAACGGACAAATTCTTAGAAAAATACAACCTTCCGACACTGAACCAGGAAGAAATAGAAAATATAAACAGACCAATCACAAGCACTGAAATTGATACTGTGACTAAAAATCTTCCAACAAACAAAAGCCCAGGACCAGATGGCTTCACAGGCAAATTCTATCAAAAATTTAGAGAAGAGCTATCATCTATCCTTCTCAAAGTCTTCCAAAATATAGCAGAGGGAGGAACAAACCCAAACTCATTCTTTGAGGCCACGCTCACCCTGATAACACACCTAGACAGAGATGTCACAAAAAAAGAAAACTACAGGCCAATATCACTGATGAACATGGATGCAAAAATCCTCAACAAAATACTAGCAAACAGAATCCAACAGCACATTAAAAGGATCATACACCATGATCAAGTGGGGTTTATCCCAGGAATGCAAGGATTCTTCAATAAACACAAATCAATCAGTATGATAAACCATATTAACAAATTGAAGGAGAAAATTCATATGATCATCTCAATAGATGCAGAAAGATCTTTTGACAAAATTCAACACCCATTTATGATAAAAACTCTCCAGAAAGTAGGCATAGAGGGAAATTACCTCAACATAATAAAGGTCATATATGACAAACCCACAGCCAACATCATCCTCAATGGTGAAAAACTGAAACCATTTCCACTAAGATCAGAAACAAGACAAGAGTGCCCACTCTCACCACTCTTATTCAACATAGTTTTGCAAGTTTTAGCCACAGCAATCAGAGAAGATAAAGAAATAAAAAGAATCCAAATTGGAAAAGAAGAAGTAAAGCTGTCACTGTTTGCAGATGAAATGATACTATACATAGAGAATCCTAAAGATGCTACCAGAAAACTACTAGAGCTAATCAATGAATTCGGTAAAGTAGCAGGATACAAAATTAATGCACAGAAATCCCTTGTATTCCTACACAGTAAAGATGAAAAACCTGAAAGAGAAATTAAGGAAACACTCCCATTTACCATTGCAACAGAAAGAATAAAATACCTAGGAATAAACCTACCTAGGGAAACAAAAGACCTGTATGCAGAAAACTATAAGATACTGATGAAAGAAGTTAAAGGTGATACAAACAGGTGGAGAGATATACCATGTTATTGGATTGGAAGAATCAACATTGTGAAAATGACTATTCTACCCAAAGCAATCTACAGATTCAATGCAATCCCTATCAAACTACCACTGGCATTTTTCACAGAACTAGAAAAAGAACTTCACAACTTGTATGGAAACACAAAAGACCCCAAATAGCCAAAGCAATTGTTTTTTCTTTTTTTTTTTTTTGCAGTACGCAGGCCTCTCACTGTTGTGGCCTCTCCCGTTGCGGAGCACAGGCTCTGGACGCACAGGCTCAGCGGCCATGGCTCATGGGCCCAGCCGCTCTGCGGCATGTGGGATCTTCCCAGATCGGGGCACGAACCCGCGTCCCCTGCATCGGCAGGCGGACTCTCAACCACTGCACCACCAGGGAAGCCCCCAAAGCAATCTTGAGAAAGAAAAACGGAGCTGGAGGAATCAGGCTCCCTGACTTCAGTCTTTACTACAAAGCTACAGTAATCAAGACAGTATGGCACTGGCACAAAAACAGAAATATAAATCAATGGAACAGGATACAAAGCCCAGAGATAAACCCACACACATGTGGTCACCTTATCTTGATATAGGAGACAAGAATATACTATGGAGAAAAGACAGCCTCTTCAATAAGTGGTGCTGGGAAAACTGGACAGCTACATGTAAAAGAATGAAGTTAGGGCTTCCCTGGTGGCACAGTGGTTGAGAGTCCGCCTGCCAATGCAGGGGACACGGGTTCATGCCCCAGTCTGGGAAGATCCCACATGCTGTGGAGCGGCTAGCCCTGTGAGCCAGAGCCTGCGCGTCCGGACCCTGTGCTCTGCAACGGGAGAGGCCACAACAGTGAGAGGCCTGTGTACTGCAAAAAAAAAAAGAATGAAGTTAGAACACTCCCTAACACCATACACAAAAATAAACTCAAAATGGATTAAAGACCTAAATGTAGGGCCAGACACTATAAAACTCTTAGAGGAAAACATAGGCAGAACACTCTATGACATAAATCACAGCAAGATACTTTTTGACCCACCTCCTAGAGAAATGGAAATAAAAACAAAAATAAACAAATGGGACCTAATGAAACTTAAAAGCTTTTGCAGAGGAAACCATAAACAAGATGAAAAGACAACCCTCAGAATGAGAGAATATATTTGCAAACGAAGCAACTGACAAGGGATTAATCTCCAAAATATACAAGCAGCTCATGCAGCTCAATATCAAAGAAAGCAAAAACCCAATCCAAAAATGGGCAGAAGACCTCAATAGATATTTCTCCAAAGAAGATATACAGATTGCCAACAAACACATGAAAGGATGCTCAACATCACTAATCATTAGAGAAATGCAAATCAAAACTACAATGAGGTATCACCTCACACTGGTCAGAATGGCCATCATCAAAAAATCTACAAACAATAAATGTTGGAGAGGGTGTGGAAAAAAGGGACCCCTCTTGCACTGTTGGTGGGAATGTAAATTGATACAGCCACTATGGAGAACAGTATGGAGGTTCCTTAAAAAACTAAAAATAGAACTATCATACGACCCAGCAATCCCACTACTGGGCATATATCCTGAGAAAACCATAATTCAAAATGAGTCATGTACCACAATGTTCATTGCAACGCTATTTACAATATCAAGGACATGGAAGCAACCTAAGTGTCCATCGACAGATGAATGGGTAAAGAAGATGTGGCACATATATACAATGGAATATTACTTAGCCATAAAAAGAAATGAAATTGAGTTATTTGTAGTGAGGTAGATGGACCTAGAGACTATCATACGGAGTGAAGTAAGTCAGAAAGAGAAAAACAAATACCATATGCTAACATATATATATGGAATCTAAACAAAAAAAAAGTTCTGAAGAACCTAGGCACAGGACAGGAGCAAAGATGCAGATGTAGAGAATGGACTTGAGGACATGGGGAGGGGGAAGGGTAAGTTGGGACAAAGTGAGAGAGTGGCATGGACATATATACACTGCCAAATGTAAAATAGATAGCTAATGGGAAGCAGCCGCATAGCACAGGGAGGTCAGCTTGGTGCTTTGTGTTCACCTAGAGGGATGCGATAGGAAGTGTGGGAGGGAGATGCAAGAGGGAGGAGATATGGGCATATATGTATATGTAGAGCTGATTCACTTTGTTATACAGCAGAAACTAACACACCATTGTAAATCAATTATACTCCAATAAAGACGTTTAAAAAATAAACTACAATGACATACCATCTCACACCCATCAGGATGACTACTATCAAAAACAGAAAATAACAAGTGTTGGTCCAGATGTGGAGAAATTGGACCCCTTATGCCCTGTTGGTGGGGATAGAAAATGTTACAGCCACTGTAAAAAACAGTATGACAGTTCCTCAGGAACTTAAAAATAGATATACTATAGGATCCAGCAAATTCCACTTCTGGGGATATAACCAAAAGAATTGAAAGCAGGGTCTCAAAGGGATATTTATATACCCACAATCACAGCAGCATTATTCACAACAGCTAAAATGTGGATGCAACGGAAATATTCATCCACAGATGAAAAGATAAGAAAAATGTGGTATATACGTAATGGAATATTATTTAGCCTTAAAAAGGAAGGAAATTCTGCAATATTGTATAACATGGATAAACCTTGGGAACATTATGCTAAGTGAAATAAGCCAGTCACAAGAAGACTTATACTGTGTCTTCTTCTTCTTATATGAGAAGTGTTTCATGTGTTTGTTGGCATTCCACTTATATGAGGTACTTAGATTAGAGAAGATATACAGATGGGAAATATGCATATGAAAAGATGTTCCTCAAAACATGTCATCAAGGAAATGCAAATGTCCATAGATGAGTGGACCCAAGTTTGGTTTGGTAACATTTATGGAGTGGCTGTTTGGAGAGGGGCAGGGGATGTATGGGAAATCTCTGTACCTTCCTCACAATTTTGCTGTGTCCCTAGCACTGTTATTTTCAAACGTCTCAAAAAAGAGAGACTTAGGAATGTGATAAAGGTGAAAGAAAAATTTAGATAAACACAGGTTAACAATATTAAAGTTCATAAGAAAGCATTTAGCATATATCTAGATATATTACTCTTTTAAATTTGCTCTAATTTTTCTATTACATGGTTTAAAGTAATCAATATGGCATCAATAATATTAATTTATTGTAGAAAATGAATTAAGTGACATATGATATGGTGATATGGCAGATCCTTAATAAATTACTAAATCCCCAAGTTATTTTGGACAGTTGAAAGAATAAGAAAGTAAGAACTAAGAAAAATGAAGGAAGCCAATCTCCCTCCCACAGTCCATGATATTTTGACTCTTTGCTTCAATTTTCCTCATATACAAAGAAAGAAAAACACCAGGAAATAGAGTTGATGGTTTAGTCAATGTTCAGAAATTTTAAATTGTCAGTTTCAACCTTCACTAAACTTGAAAAATGTACTATTTTTGGTCACATTTCCTGTGTTGGTCAAACTGGTTTAGCCAGTTTTTCACTCTTTGTAATCCAGGTAGACTCAAATTAAAAATGCCTTATTGTTGACACGTGAGTACCAGAATACACATCCATATGTTTATCATCTAGTGTGAATGATGCCTGAGGAGACAAGACAAGGCTTTAGGTACTACTAAAAGTAAATTTACAGTATTTGAGAAACATGGTCAAGACGGTACACAAAAATAAGGTAAAACATTATATACAATAGTAGATAAAGTCTGAGTATCTTAAGGAAATGCAAGAAAAAAACAAGCTGACTAAAGCAAAAATATACAAAATGTGGCAAGACTGACCATGTGTTTGTAATTGTTAAAGCTGGATAATAGTGCATGGCAGTGAATCATTCCATTCCCTTGACTTTGTGTTTGAAATTTTCCATACAAAAAATAAAACCAAACAAACCAGGAGAAAAATAAATCTGAAAAAATCCAACTTGTGTTTTTTGAATACCTTTATTAAACAACTAAATAAAAATATAGAAAAGTAATAATGAAAACATGATGCATTGAATTAAAAGCTTTCTAGCGAAAAATAATACAATACAGAATATTGAATTAATAACAGGGGGGAAAAAGGCCATCAATTAACCAAGAAAAGGTTGTGATTTTTAATGAAATGAATAAGTTCAGTATTCTTCTTTGTTGTTTTAAGATTTCAACAAGATAAATGAGAATGCTGGTTTAAACACTCGCATGTGCACACACATGCGCACACACACACACACACACACACACACACACACACACTGTCCATTGCCCCAAACAGGAGAGGGGATTCTTAGGAAATTGCAACTTATATAAGCAAGTACAATTGACCCTTGAACAACATGGGTTTGAACTGCACAAGTCCACTTATATGCAGATTTTTTTTTCAGTAAATGCATACTGTTACTACATGATCTAAGGTTGGTTGAATCTTTGGATGCAGAACCATGAATACGGAGCGCCGATTTCAGACTGTGTAGGAATGGGCACCTCTAACCCTGGTGTTGTTCAAGGGTCAGTGGTAGTTTCAGATAAATGATTTGTGAAAGTTTTTGTACTAAGCCAGTTATTTTTTTAAATCGCTGGGTGCTAGGAAACTAAATGTTTCTAAAATACAAATATGGTACCAATTCAAAGACAAAAGGGACGTTTTTGGTTAAAATGATATTACATTGAGTCCAATACAAATACCTTAGCAAAATTATGTGTAGCCAAAAACTTTTGGAAATAGGATCAAATGAAAAGCAAAAGTAAAGTTTTAAAGGAAAAACAGGCCTAATATTTAATAGTTTTTGTTAGTAGAATCACAGTATTAGTGGGATGGAGGACCTTAGTATGTTACCCATTGTTTGGTCTAAAATAAAATATATACACTGCCTCAGGAAATTTTGTCTGAAAATTGAATCTGCATTATGGACTAGCTTCTCAGTGAAGAACCTCAAGTTGAATGATGAGGGTGACTTGTTAAAGAAAAATAAAATAAAATAAAATAAAATAAAGAGTTTGTATGATTAGGAAAACAATAAAAATTACAAGCCTGCATGTTTTGTTCTCAGAAGTTCCCTTTGGATCGAAAAAAGCACAAATGCCCTAGCCCTACCTACCCTGGTCTGAGGGCTTTCTTTGTTTGCTACCTTGTTCCCCTGTTTCTGACCACTTCTTAGCACCCCTGGACCCTGTCTGTAATCTAACATCCAATTCTTATCAGAATTTTCTGTCCCCTGAATCAATCCTGTCAACTTCTTAAAGCTAATTTTGTATAGAACAAGATTTATTTAAACAATCTTTCTGACAAATTTATTCAAAGACTCCTAATTTAGAAGGAAGAAAAGCACACTTAAGAGGTAACTAAATAATTTAGTGATTCTCACAAGGAGACCTAAGGGAAAACTTAGGAGTGCACATGGGTACTTATTTTTTCTGCTTTATTGAGGTATAAATGACAAATAAAATTGTAAGATAATTAAAGTGTGCAACATGATGAGTTGATATACATCTACGTTGTGAAAGGATTCCCCTCCCCCCAGTCAAGTTAATTAACATACCCATCACCTACCATATTTGCCTTTTTTATTTTTGTGGTGAGAACATTTAAGTTTTACTCTCTAAAAAAAAATTAAAAAAAAAAAGTTTTACTCTCTTAGCAAATTTCAGTTATACAAAAGAGTGTTATGAACTCATAGTCACCATGTTATACATTAGATCCTCAGTCCTTATTCATCTCATAACTGACTTTTTCCTTTTTACCAACCTCTTATTTCCCCCATCTGCAGTCCCTGGAAACCACTTTTCTACTCTGTTTCTATGTGTTCAACTTTTTTTTTAGATTCCCCATCTAAGTGATACTGTAACTGAAAGTGGGGTCTGGCTGCTGACCACTCAAAAGCCAATAAAGGGACTTCCCTGGTGGCCCAGTGGTAAAGAATCTGCCTTCCAATGCAGGGGATGCAGGTGCGATCCCTGGCCCGGGAACTAAGATCCCACATGCCGCGGGGCAACTAAGCCCGCGCACCACAACTAGAAAGAGAGAAGCCTGTGCACCGCAGTGGAGATCCCGCGTGCCGCGACTAAGACCCAACGCAGCCAAAAATAAATAAAATAAACAAATATTAAAAGCCAATAAAGAGGCAAGTTTGGTGGAAAGGAAAGTTTGCTTTATTTTGGATGCCAGCAAGTGTGTAGGAGGGCGGATGCCTGTCCATAGGCCAACTCACCCCCACTGAAAATCAGGGGGAAGAGCTTTTATAGACAGAGAGAGGGGACTACATGCAGAAATAGCACAGTCAGCTCTGACAGTCATCTTGAAATTGGTCATCGGTGGTCTGATCAGCGTCATCTTGATTGTTTTAAGTACAATTAATCTTTATCTCCAGGGTAGGTTTGTTTCCATTCCTTGAGGCCAGTTCTCGGAATTGTGGCAGCTTATGTCATGGCTACAGTCTGGTCATCACGAAGTTAACTTCTCCACCTGGTGTGGGTTTCAGTATCTATAAGACAGCTCACAGGATATGGCTCAGAATATTATCTACAGCCCTTGAGAAGGAACTAAAGGTCCTTGACTCTGCTTAATGATTAAACTATTATTATTTGGTCTCCTTTGACTCTTGTCCTTTGTTTCTGCATTTTCTCACTTCTCTGATTAAACTTATTGTTTGTCTAAAGTTTTTCCACAGACAAAAGGCAGGCTGAGGACATGGGGGGCATATACCATAGGGTCCTGCTCCATTTCAATACCATACAGTGTTTGTCTTTGTCTGGCTTATTTCATTTAGCATAATGCCTTCCAGGTTATCCACATTGTCAAAAATGACAGGATTTCCTTTTTCTTTAAGGCTGAGTAATAGTCCTCTTTGTGTGTGTGTGTGTGTGTGTGTGTGTGTGTGTGTGTGTGTTTGTGTCTGTAAGTGTATCTAATAATTTCTTGATTATTCTTCCACTGACAGACACATACTTTGTTTTCATACCTTGGTTATTGTGAATAATGCTGCAATGAACATGGGAGTACAGCTATCTCTTTGAGATAATGGTTTTGTTTCCTTCGGATATATACTCAGACGTGGGATTGCTAGATCATATGGTAGTTCTATTTTAATTTTTTGAGGAACCTCAAAAACTGTTTTCCACTGTGGCTGTACCAGTTTACATTCCCATCATGTGCACATAAGAGTTCCCTTTTTTAAATATGAAAGCATTTATTGTGTTCAGAAAGATAAATGTATAATATATTACACATGAAAAACTTACAACTTACTTTGTAGGACAGCTTCTTAGAATGTAAAGTTAATTTTAAATTACAATGAATGTACAACACTATATAGTATAAGCTCCTGTCTTTTTGAACAGTGTAATGATCATTCTTGAGAATTAAAATAAGTTTCTGTAGTATTCATCGCTGTAGCTATACAGGAATAGCACAGACACCTTTTTTTCTACTTTGATGTTATAAATTTCATCACAGACTAATTTGAGGTATCTTTATTTTGACAAGCATGACAGCAGCTACTTCACAGTTGTGTTAAATGCCTGTTCATCAGCATCCCACTCTAATGATAAAAACTGTAAGATTGTTTCTTTGGGTAGATCCACAGCCAAAATTTCAATTTCACTGCTTTTCTGATGTAAGTTGGCAAGGCAGGTATGAAGTGTTTTTATCTGAGTTTCATACCATCCCCTAGTGTTGGCTGACAGCTTCTCTGGGACTATCACACTCATGATATGAACAAATGTTGCTTCATGGATTTCAACAAGCCTGAAGCATTTGAAAATGACCCCTTCAGATTTTGTACTGCAAGATTTTCAGAAATTTCTCTGATAGTCCTTTTGTAATCGAGCAGGGCCAAAGGGGCCTTCCTGTGACACCTGCCTCCCACGTCCTCCACTTGCCTCTTGTCTGTAGAAAAACTTTAGCCAAAGAATTAATTTAGTCAGAGAAGTGAGAAAAATGCAGAAGCAAAGAAAAGCAGTCAAATAAGACAAAATAATATTAGTTTAGTCATTAAACAAAGTCAAGGACCTCTAGTTCCTCCTCAAGGGCTATAGGTAATATTCTGAGCCATGTACTTTGAGCTGTTTTGCAGATACAGAAACCCCAACCAGGTGGAAGAAGTTAACTGCATGATGATCAGACTGTAGCCATGACATAAACTGCTCCATCTTACACAATTCCAAGAACTGGCCTCAAGGAAATGGGAACAAACAGACCCTGGAACTGAAGATTAACTGTACTTAAAACAATCAAGATGACACTGATCAGACCACCACATGACCAAATTCAAGTTGATTGTCAGAGTTGACTGTGCTGTTCTGCATGTAGCCCACTCCCTCCACTTATAACTCCTGAAACTTCCCTTTAAAATCTCATGCCCCTTGATTGGCAGTTGGGAGTTGGTTCTTTGGGACATGAGTCCACCTTCTTCCCAGGATTGCTGGGCCTCCTAAATAAAGCAACCTTTCCTTTCTACCAATACTTGTCTCTTGAGTATTGGCTTTCAAGCAGCAAGCAGCCAAATCTAAGTTTAGTAACACTTCCATCACTGACTTTAGTCCTCAGTTTCTGCCCAACATGGACCACGAGATTGGACTCCAGCACTCATTTCTCTGTTAGCCATTCCTTCTCAAAAGATTTAACCTTGACTTGGCTTCCTCCTTTATCTGAGACAAGGGTCACATAAGTGAGTTCATCATGTCTGCAGTACTCCTGTAATTCCTCTTGGGACTGTGACAAGTCATACATGATTTCTGCTGTGATTCTTGCTGACCAGAGTGTCTGGGCTCGGTTGATGGCCCTGGTCATGGACATCTGGCCAGCACTTACAACAAGAGGTCACAAGAGCTTATTATAACAGGTTCTTGCAGGTTGAGGACAGCAGATTCCCTTTTCTCCACATCCTTGCCAACACCTATTATCACTTGCCTTTTCATTAATAGTGGTGTGAGGTAATGTTGCAGTTTTGATTTGCATTTCTCTGATGCTTAGTGATGTTAAGCCCCGTTTTATGTGCCTGTTAGCCATTCGTATGTCTTCTCTGGAAAAACTCTATTTCAATCTTTTGCCCATATTTTAATTGGGTTGTTTGTAGGTTTTTTGCTATTAAGTTGTATGAGTTCCTTGTATATTTTGGATATTAATCTTGCAACAGTTATGTGGTTTGAAATATGTTCTCGCATTCCATAGGTTGCGTTTTCATTTTGTTGATGGTTTCCTTTGCTGAGCAGAAACTTTTTCCCCACATTTGGTTCACTGGTATAATAGTAGCAGAAATACTATTGTCAAGTTTATAACAACTCTAAGTTGAAAGGTATGAAACAAAAAATGAATATATAGAATAAACAGATTATAGAATTATCCATGGGAGAAAAACCTTCTGTGATAAATGACTTCTGACCTTTTAAAAAATATTTATTTATTTATTTATTTGGCTGTGTGGGGTCTTAGTTGCAACACAGGGGATCTTTGTTGCTGTGTGTGGGATCTTCATCATGGTGTGCAGGATCTTTAGTTGCAGCATGCGGAATCTTTAGTTGCAATATGCAAACTCTTAGTTGTGACACGTGGGATCTAGTTCCCTGACCAGGGGTCGAACCTGGGCCCCCTGCATTGGGAGCACAGAGTCTTAGCCACTGGACCAGCAGAGATGTCCCGACTTCTGACTTTTTAGCGGTATTCAGTTGGGAGTTCCAGGAACTGAAATATTTTGTCTTAAGGTACAGTAGTTTTCTGTATAAGACTTAGCTTTGTTTTCCTAGAAACTTGATGATAATTTTTCAGAGACACATAACCAACAAATGATTCTCTGCCTCATTTAAAAATTGCATTCATTATTTACCAAAAAAGGAGAAAAATATAATAAAAATATAATAAAAATATAATAAATTTTAGGAATATTTATTTCAAATGTATTAATAAAATAGGTCTTTGACACTGCAATTTTTAGTTTCCTGGAAAATTCACTTATGTGGAATGGCTTATTCTCTGACAGGGGCACAGTACAAGATTTTTAGTTTTATATAATCCCACTTGTTACCTTTGCTTTTGTTGCCTTTGCTTTTGGTGTTAAATCCAGAAAATCATTGCCAAGACCAATGTCAAGGAGCTTACTCTTTATATTTCTTCTAGAAGTTTTACAGTTTCAGGTCTTATGTTCATGTCTTTAATCCATTTTGAGTTGATTTTTTTGTATGGTGTAAGATAAGAGTGCAATTTCATTCTTTTGCATATGACAATCCAGTTTTCCTAACACCATTTATTAAAAAGACTGTCCTATTGAGATGATCATGTGATTTTTATCCTTCATTTTGTTAATGTAGCATATTGTATTATTGATTGATTTGCAGATGTTGAACCATCCTGTATCCCTGGAATAAATCCCATTTCATCATGTTGAATAATTGTTTTCATGTACTGTCGAATAGGATTCACTAATATATTGTTGAGAATTTTTGCATCTATGTTTATAAATGATATGACTTGTAATATTCTTTTCTTGTAGTGTTCTTGTCTGGCTTTGGTATCAGGGTAATGTTACCCTTGAAAAATAAGTTTGGAAGTGTTTTGGTTTTTTTTTTGAATTTTATTTTATTTTTTTATACAGCAGGTTGGAAGTGTTTTCTTGTCTTCTATTTTTTGGGAGAGTTTGAGAAGGACTGGTATTAGTTCTTTAAATGTTTATCAGAATTCAACAGTGAAGCTATCTGGTCCTGGAATTTTCTTTGTTGGGAAGTTTTTTTTTTATTGTTGATTCAGTCTCCTTTACTAGCAATTGGTCTGTTCATATTATCTATTTTTTCATAATTTAGTCTTGGTTGGTTGTATGTTTCTAGTAATTTCTCCATTTTTTCCAGGTTGTCCAATCTGTTGGTGTATAATTGTTCATAGTAGTTTCTTAGGATCTTTTGTATTTGTGTAGTATCAGTTGTAATGTCTTCTCTTTAATTTCTAATTTTATTTGAGTCTTCTTTTCTTGGTAAGTCTAGCTAAAGGTTTGTCTATTTTGTTTGTCTTTTCAAAAAACTGCTCTTAGTTTCATTGATCTTTTCTCTTTTCTTTCTTTTTAGTCTGTATTTCATTTATTTCTGCTCTGATCTTTGTTATTTCCCTTCTTAACTTTGTTCTTCTAGTTGCTTAAGGTGTAAAATAAGGTTGCTTGTTTGAGATATTTCTTTTTTCCTTCATATAGGTATTTATAGCTATAAACGTCTTTCTTAGAACTGCCTTTTCTTTGTCCCATAATTGTTGTATTGTTTATATATTTGTTATAACAATTTTATTAGAAACTGTTGCATTTTGGGGACTTCCCAGGTGGTCCAGTGGCTAAGACTCCGTGCACCCAGTGCAGGGGGCCCAGGTTCGAACCCTGGTCAGGGAACTAATCCCACATGCTGCAACTAAGAGTTTGCATGCCACAACTAAGAGTTTGCATGCTGCAACTAAGAGTTCACATGCCGCAACTAAAGATCCCGCATGCTGCAGCTAAGACCCAGTGCAACCAAATAAATAAATTAAAACAAAACAAAACAACAACAACTAATGAAGGCATAAGGAATCTAGATTACAAGAGAAAAGTATGCCCTTGACAAACTGGGAGAAGTTTAATTTAACATTTTCGCAATCTCTTAAATATCTATGACCTCTTCTAACAAAAAACATCAGTAAGCTTTATGAGCCTTCAAAGGTCTCTTCATTACGGATGCAGGCCATTTTTAACTGCTGCCATGCAGGTTCAAATAGGCAAAACAATTTTGGAAAAAAAAAGGGAAAAAACAAAACAAAACATGTTTCAGTTGAAAACTTTAGGACCTAAAGGAAACAAATGTATTTGCACTAAAACACAGCCAGAACAGAGAGAAAAAATCACTTATTGCAAAGGAATTGATATTGAATATTTAAAGATTTTATGAAGAAGAATTTGTACTTGGGCCAGAAGATTGCATTTCTTTTCTTATTGCTGCTAGATAAACTAGGGATGTGTGTTTTCATTACAAAAGAACTCCTTGAATTAAAAAAGTACTCAAAAAATAAATTAATTAATAAATTAAAAAGTACTCAAATCAGTTTACTTAAATAGAAAATTCCCATAAGTGCTTGTGTTTGTGTATGTGTTTGGGTATATTTTTATATGTGAATAAAAGTGTTGAGAGAAGGCAAACTTAAGTGGAAGTCTGCAGAGTTGTTGATACATTCTCTAGCCTACATCACTTCATCTCTAGAAAAGATTCAACAGCAAAGCAAAAATCACAGAGCCACAGTTGCTGACTGGCTTAAGAAGAAGTGGGAAAACAAAATAACAAAGTAAAAAAATAGAAATCAACTACTTGAATCTGGAGGGAAGTCAAGAATAACTAAATACATACATACAGAAAGAAATAAAAACTGTATTTTCTGGGTGAAAAACAAAAAGGGAAAGATGAAATTAGACTTCTACTCCTTTCTCCCTTAATAGAGAAAAATAAAAGAAGATGTAATCCTTTCAACTTCCTCTGGAAATTGGTGAGTTCCTTATACATAAATATATTATTAATTATCTCTATTATATTGATATAGTTAGTATGGTATGTATTGGATTGAACATATACTCCCTTTAGCTAAGGAAATTCATTCCACTCACCCAGTATCTCTGGGAAAATCATCATATGGCAGCAGGGGAAACTTACTGAAGTACTTCTTTACTAGAATTGGTACTATCGGAATTTTAACTATTCCAGCTACTAATTTTCCAAAATAATTTTTGACTACTCCCTCTGTCTAATTTTGTAGAAGTGTATTGTCTTGAGAGAGATTTAGAGACTTAGTTTCTTCTTCCAGCACATGATTAACAGACCTTTAGGTATACAAACCTCCATTTGAAGAGAAGGCCATCCTCATAACTGCTTTAAGTATAACGGACCAAGTTGAAAATTCATTCCCCACAACCTAGGTTATCTCCACCCTTGGCTTGAGTGGGGCTGACTCCTCCCCCAAGTTCTCAGGACTTTTGATGCTGGAACTCCAGGGACCCCGCAGAAACCACACACCTTTCCCCTGCCCATATCCCTCATCGGCCCCTGACTGTTCAGAGAATATACTCATTTCTACTGAAGAGCTCAGGGAAGCCCACCAGCTGGGCAAAGAGACTTCAGGCAAATACCTTTTTTGTGAGTAATATATTGAGCACAAAATTCAGAATCAGCTGGCCTCACTGATTATTAATCTCCTGATGTAGATTATTCACATAAACTAGTTGGTCTGATTTTCCTGGAGATGTTATAGGAACAGAAAGACATAAAGGCTTGTGGACATGTCCTTACATTCTTCTCTTCTTTCAAAAGATAGAAAGAGGAAATGAAGTAAGAAAGACAGGCTTGGGGGTTCCCTGGTGGCGCAGTGGTTGAGAATCCGCCTGCCAATGCAGGGGACACGGGTTCAAGCCCTGGTCCGAGAAGATCCCACATGCCACGGAGCAACTAAGTCCATGTGCCACAACTACTGAGCCAGTGTTCTAGAGCCCACGAGCCACAGCTACTGAGCCCACGTGCCTAGAGCCCGTGCTCCATAACAAGAGACGCCACCACAATGAGAAGCCCATGCACCGCAACAAAGAGTAGCCCCTGCTCGCCACAACTTGAGAAAAGCCCGCACGCAGCAATGAAGACCCAATGCAGCCATAAATAAATAAATAAATAAATAAAATCTATTAAAAAAAAAAGAAAGACAGGCTTATGCTATGAGTGCTGCTCCCATGTCTGTGCATTTTTTTAATCTTTTATCAGCTTTATTGAAACATAATTGATACATAACATTGTGTAAGTTTCAGATGTACAGCGTGTTGATTTGATACACATATATTGTGAAATGATATATATACCACCATAGTGTGAGCTAACACCTCTATCACCTCACATACTTACCATTTCTTTTTTGTGGTGAGAACATTTAAGATCTACTCTTAGCAACTTTCAAGTATATAATACAGCATTGTTAATTATAATCACCACGCTATACATTAGATCCCCCAAACTTTTTCAGCTTATAACTGAAAGTTTGACCCACATCTCCCCATTTCCTTCACCCCCAGCCCCTGTTAACTGCCATTCTACTCTCTGTTTCTATGAGTTTGGCTTTTTTAGATTCCACAGATAAGTGATATCATACAGTATTTGTGTTTCTCTGTCTGCCTTATCAATATTTCACTTAGCATAATGTCCTCCAGGTTCATCCATGTTGTCACAAATGGCAGAATTTACTTCTTTCTCATGGCTGAATAATATTTGATTGTATATATATCACATCTTTTTTATTGAAGTATAGCTGATTTATAATATTATATTAGTTTCAGGTGTAGCGCATAGTGGCTCAGTATTTTTGATGTCTGTGCATTTTTAATAAAGAAATCTGAGTCCCATAGGAATATAGGGTGTTTGTAAGGGTGAGCCACCAGTTCTATAAATGTGCCACCTAACAAACTATTTTGGCTGCATGGCTTGCCAGGGGGTATATTCATTCAAAACCAAAACAGGCATAGCTAATCCACTCTCCCAGCAACCACACAGCAGGCTGCAGTGGCTACGGGGCCATTATTCCCTCCAGTCAGGCATAAAAATAGAGGCTGAGTATCCAAGGAGGTTTGTTTAATGGTTACAATCAGAGCCCATGTAACCAAGACCCACAGGGAATCAAAAGAGGGAATTCTTTACACTATGCCGAGATAGTGCCTTCTGAGAGAGAAAATTCCTAATGTACTATCAATACTTGGAGAGATTTTGTTCCCTAGTCTTTGGTGAATCCATCGTTGAGTTCACGTCCAGGGTTAAGCAGATCTGCTAAACAATTCTTTAATGGTGATTACTTTCAAATGAAGGACTTGAAATTTAACTTTACCCAATTTTATCAACATGCAAGGTAAACATTTATTTTCTTCTAGAACACATTATTTAACAAGAATATATTTAAGTAGAGAAAAGCTTTCTAATTCTCTTTGGTAAACGTTGCACCTTGTGTGAAATGACTGCCAAATGTAGAGCTGAAGGGAATCTCTGCCTGCCTGCTCAGATCTGGGGAGGGGGCTCACTGGCCCTACAGAGGATCTAAGCCACACGCTCAATAAAAGGACTGTAACCTATCACAATCGTGCAAAAGGAATGAAGGCAAACTTCTGATGAGGATGAACGAAGTAGGTAACTGCCAGTCATGACTTGACTCTAAAAGGCAGCTAGTTCTTTGATCTCTTCTGAAAAAGAAATAAGAAAAACTTCTTTATCAGAATAGAGGAAGTTCAAATAAGGGAATTTATTTCTATTTCACATTGTTACATTGTCTGAATTTTAGAAAATATTCCCTGGAATAAAACAAAATATTTATGTATTTCATAAGCACTGGAATTTTTAGCACTAGTGCTTTCCTTTGTAGGAACGGCATAAGTGAAATGTTCGTTGACTGATATAGGGCCGTGTGTGCTGGATGGGAAAAGTGCTTTATGTTTCTGAACTTAGTAAAAAATACTACATAAGCCTTATATTAGTTTTGATACTGCATCAGGCATGCTCTTCTAACTTGTTTCTAAGTATTCTAAGTTCAGTTATTAGAATTATTATTTTATAGAAGAATCTTATTTTCTTTTTAAACATATAGAATTGTGTATCTTCATACATCAGATTTAAAAATTTTTGTAATGATGTCTACTAACTCCATTTTTTAAATGAGTGCTAAGACCAATTATTTTTCTTTTTAAAAAAAAATTTATTTATTTGGTTGCACTGGGTCTTAGTTGAGGCAGGCGGGCTCCTTAGTTGCAGCTCACCAGTTCCTTAGTTGTGGCATGCATGTGGGATCTAGTTCCCTTCCCAGGGATAGAACCTGGGCCCCCTGCCTTGGGAGCGCAGAGTCTTAACCACTGTACCACCAGGGAAATCCTTATTCTTATTTTCACTGAAAATGATTGAAATTCTGCATTCTTCAGGGAAGGAAACAAGCACTAAAATATTTTACTGACTTTAATGATCATGCAAAATAGGGATTGTACTGTTTTTAAAGTACTTTAAAAATACTTCCCATGAAACTATTATATAGATTTGAAACTTTGATACTTTAAAAAAAATTACCAATAAATAAATTACCTTGGTAAAGATTAACAACACTAATATGTACAAAAGAGATAACTAATGAGAACCTGCTATGTAGCACAGAGAACTCTACCTCACTTCACTGTACAGTAGAAACTAACACAACATTGTAAAACAACTATACCCCAATTAAAAAAAAAAAGATTTACATGCATATCAAAGGAAAAAAAAGATTGAGACATGAATCTCATATCTGAACATGGGTTTCATTTTGTATGATCTCTTCAGAGCTGGATGAGGACAAGAGTGCCGACACCATGAAGAAAGCCCTCCCTACCGTGGGCTGGGATTGGCACGTCTGTTCTTGGTGTACTCTCCCTTCGTCCATGGGAATGTTGTGATTAGTGTTACTCACCTGAGAAATGAGGTCTGAAGGAAGGATTGGAGCAGGGTGATCATTTTATAAAACCCAGCTTAGGTGGGAAAATGCAGAGGGAACAGTAACGAATGTGGAACCAGATAACTGTCTCACTCCTGGACAAATTCTGTAGCGTTTACATCTATAGCACAATTATGAGGCCATTTATAAGGTACAATGTCTTATAAAAGTGGAATTATACATGTGAGTTGTCTTAGTTACAATACGGAAAAGATGAACAAGAAGATAGTTTGAAGAAAAAATATTTTTCTCCTCTCTCATTTTACATGAAGGATAAAACATGAAATTCTATTAATTTACTTACTTAGGTTTTAATAAGCATTTTGTGTACTTCCTAAGATTGAGGTCAAGAAAACCTGATGAGAAGGGTGCTCTGAGCAAGCCTTCCTAGAAGCAGTGTCCAGATGGACTCTGGTCACCATTGTGTACTGGGCACAGCATGGAATCATGTGCACATCTTCTTTGACCCAGTAAATCTCCTTGGACATTCACACACCCTCTCTGCGCACCCCTGCACACCCCCACTTAGACAAGCCCTTCACAGAACCCCCCCTCTCCCTCGCATCCCAGATATTGTCCAAAATGAAAATAGCTAGCAAAGAGAATGAGATCAAAACAATGACTTAAATGACTATTAAATTTCAGGTTTGTTTTGACAACATTATATATTAATTTTCTAAACATTCTAAACAAAATCATCCTTCAGAAATTTTAATACCTTTTGTAAACTTTCAAAATGTAACTATAAATTCTAGGACACGTTTCTGCTTTCTCATTAATCTCTCACCAAGACCATAGCATACTCTGTAGGTTGAGACACGGAGTGGTAGAAATTGTTGAAGTAATAAATATAGTGGTTAAGAATTTAAAAGGAAGAGTATTGTACAGAATCTCCTTCCCATGTGTTCCATTAAGCACTTTTATTCATGAAATATATCTGCTTAACATAAAATTATATTAAGTCCTGTTTAGTGTCTACCAAAAATCACTTTTCCAGCTCCCTCTATTAACAAATAAACAATGATTTCATTGTTGTTCCCCTGGATGTTCTATAACAGAACTGCTGAATTGTGGCCATTGATATCCCAAAGGCCATGATATACACTGTTCAAAAAAAAGTCCAGCAAATAGAAAAAATAGAAATACAAGCAAGTTTGCTCATTTAAGAGTATACTTCAGGGCTTCCCTGGTGGTGCAGTGGTTAACAGTCAACCTGCCGATGCAGGGGACATGGGTTCGTGCCCCAGTCCGGGAAGATCCCACATGCCGCCCAGTGGCTGGGCCCGTGAGCCATGGCCGCTGAGCCTGCGCGTCCGGAGCCTGTGCTCCGCAACGGGAGAGGCCACAACAGTGAGTATGCTTCAACCACTGGTAAAAGACTAAGTTAAAACGAGTAAATTGTGCAACTATTAAAAAGAATTAGTTGTATCTAAAATTTTTTTTTTTAATGAGTAAATTAAAAACACGTTGTATTTTTTTTCCCTATCTGCAGCAATGTCCGGAGACAAGGAAATTCCATGATGTCATCAGTTGAAAGATGACACATTACTGATTTGAAATGTCACTGCAAAGAAGTAAATGAATAATTCAGAATGAAAGTAAACCCTAAAAATTGGAGAGGAATTCCCTTATTAACTGTGGTTCCAGCTAAAGAGCCTAGTTATTTCAGTGAGAAATAAAATTTTTAAGAATTAATAATGAAATACCATTTTGTCTATTTTTCATATTTTAAATGAACAAATCTTTATTAAGCACTTACTATTTACCTAATAATTCTAAAAGCTGCTGTTTATTGGGTACCTAGTATGTGTCAGTACGTATGTACTGACAAGTTAAATGTACAAGTTATCCACAGAGTTATATCATACAAGGGGTATGTACCTTAGCCCAGTATACACAATAACATGACATTTGGGTATTGAATTACAATTTGAATTACAGTTCTCCAGGTTAGTGAGTAAAGTGAAACTCAGATACTGTTTTCTCAAAATCTGTCTAAGCTCAAAATGGCATTCTCATCTTCTCTGTGGTTGATAATATTCAGAGTTTTACAGACTAAAACCCAGTTTTTGCCACTAAAGATTTTTTTAAAAAATATTTATTTATTTGGTTGCACCGGGTCTTAGTTGCAACAGGTGGGCTCCTTAGTTGCAGCATGCGAACTCTTAGTAGCGGCATGTGTGTGAGATCTAGTTCCCTGACCAGGGATAAAACCTAAGCCTCCTGCATTGGGAGCACAGTCTTATCCACTGCACCACCAGGGAAGTCCACCACTAAAGATTTTTAATAAACTTATGAATACAGTTTCTGGTTCTGCATGTAAGGAGCTTAGAAGTTACTACTCCATCCTAACAACAAGTAAATGTTGAACAAACTGCAAAATCAACAACTCTTCTTGGATCTATAAGGGGAGGACACAGGGCATGATACTCAACTCTAGCCCATTCTACCTATCCTGTTCCAACTAAAAGAGAAGAGAAAAAAACTAAAGAACACTTGTGCAGTTCACAGACCAGAGGCATCGACCCACTGAAAAACTGAGACCTAATTGTAGACGTAACACACACCTCCCCACCAGAACATTAAAAGCCTATTTATAGTAATTCCTTTTGCTCAGTACATCATGTTTGGCTATCAAGAAAAAATTACAATCCTCTTAAAAGGCAAAAAAAAAGACCCCCAAAACAAAAAAAGCCCCACAATTTGGAGAGACAGAACAAGCATCAGTACCTGGCATGGCAGGGATATTGGAATTATCTGACCAGCAGTTTAAAACAATTATCACTAATATGCCAAGTGCTCTAATGAATAAAGTAGACAGCATGCAAGAACAGATGGGGAGTGTAAGCAGAGAGATAAAAGCCCTAAGAAAGAACTAAAAAGAAATGCTAGAGATCAAAAGTACTGTAACAGAAATGAAGAATGCCTTTGATCAGTTTATTGGTAGACTGGACCTGGCTGTGGAAAGAATCTCTAATCTTGAGGATACATCACTGGAAACCTCTAAAACTGAAAAGCAAAGAGACCAAAGACTGGGAAAAAAAACACCCCAAAACAGAACAGGATGTCCAAGGACAGTGAGACAACTACAAAAGGCATAACATATGCATAATGGGGTTACCAGAAGGAAAAGAAAGAGGGAAAGGAACAGAAGAAATATTTGAAACAATGATGTCTGAGAATTCCCCCAAATTGATGTCAGACAGAATACTACGGACTCATGAAGCTCAGAGAACACCAAGCAGGATAAATGCCAAAAAATTACACCTAGGCATATTGTTTTCAAATATAGAAAATCAACGATAAAAGAAGAAAGAAGAAAGAGGGGGAAAAAACACCTTATCTATAGACGAGCAAAGGAAAGATTTACATCATTTAAATTTAAACCATTACATGGTTTAAACTGAAACCATTACATGGTTTCTCCTCAGAAACCATGCAAGCAAGAAGAGAGTGGAGTGAAATATTTAAAGGGCTGAGAGAAAACCCCCACCAACTTAGAATTATGTACCCTTTCAAATTACCATTCAAAAGTGAAGGGGAAATAAAAGCTCCCTCAGACAGACGAAAATTGAGGGATTTTGTTGCCAGTAGACCTGCCTTGCAAGACATGTTTAAAGGAAGTTCTTTAGAGAGAAAGAAAATGATAAAGGTCGTTAACTCAGATCTACATCAAGAAAGGAAGAGGTTCTCTTGCCTCCTCACTTCCAAGATGACCAAGGAAAGAAGGAACAATGGTTGTGCCAAAAAGGGCTGTGGCAACGAGCAGCCTGTTCCCTACACCAGCTGAGGACAAGGCCGTTAAGAAGTTCGACGTCTGGAACATAGTAGAGGGTGAAGCCATCAGGGACGTTTCCAAAGCGAGTGTTTTCCATGCCTGTGTGCTTCCCAAGCTGTATGTGAAACTACATTACTGTGTGAGTGCCATTCACAGCAAGACAGGAATAGTTCTCCTTCTTGGGAAGCCTGGAAGGACCAAACACCTTCACCCAGATTTAGACCTGCGGGAGCTGCCCCACGACCTCCACCAAAGCCTCTATAATTGTTAGTTCCTTAGAGACTGAAGAAATACTGTTCTCTGAAAAGACAATAACCTGGAAATTCGACTTAAAAAAAGAAAAGCTAGAAAAATGGTACTGATGAACCTATTTGCAGGGCAGGAAAAGAGACGCAGACATAGAGAATGGACTTGTGGACACAGTGTGGGAAAGGGAGGGTGGGACCAATTGAGACAGTAGCATTGACATATATACATTATCATGTGTAAAACAGATAGCTAGTGGGAAGCTGCTGTATAGCATAGGGAGATCAGCTCAGTGCTCTGTGATGACCTAGAGGGGTGGGATGGAGTTGGGGTGGGAGGGAAGCTCAAGAGGGGGGGATATATGTATACATATAGCTGATTCACTTTATTCTACAGCAGAAACTAACAAACACATCACTGTAAAGCAATTATACTCCAATTAAAAAAAGAAAGCGCATCAGAGAAGGAATAAAAGAAAGTAAAATTAAAAGTTTTATTTTTCTTATTCTCAATTGATCAAACAGATGACAGTTCATTCAAAATATTAACAGTAATGTATATTTGACTATGTATGCTTAGGTGTAGATTTTATATATATACATATAGATATATAGATATGTTTATGTATGCTTATATATAAGTGAAATGAATGAAAGCAATGAGGAAGGGATAGGAGAGATGAATTAGGATTATTTTGTTATTATAAGGTACTCACATTACCTGTAAAGTGGTACAGTGTTATTTGAAAGTAGAGTTGGATTAGTTATGTGTGTATATTGTAAAATTGATAGCAACCACAATAAAAAGTTAAAAAGCAATTGGCAAACTATGTAGACTCAAATCTGAACCAAAGTTTTTAGCATGAGAATAAGATATGCTACAGAATCACACACAAAGATGAATATGATTTTATAAAAGTAGCAATAATAAAAATATTTCAATTCAAATTATAATTTAAAACCCTGCCATCCAGGCTAAATTTTTAATGCTTCGATAAAAGGGTTAATATTAAAAGAACCTAGGGACTTCCCTGGCAGTCCAGTGGTTAAGACTCCATGCTTCCGGAGACTCTTTCCAAGATGGCGGAGGAGTAAGACGCAGAGATCACCTTCCTCCCCACAGATACACCAGAAATACATCTACACGTGGAGCAACTCCTACAGAACACCTACTGAACGCTGGCAGGAGACCTCAGATCTCCCAAAAGGCAAGAAACTCCCCACGTACCTGGGTAGGGCAAGAGAAAAAAGAATAAACAGAGACAAAAGGATAAGGACGGTACCTGCACCAGTGGGAGGGAGCCGTGAAGGAGGAAAGGTCTCCACACACTAGGAGCCCCTTCGCGGGCAGAGATTGCGGGAGGCGGAGCGGGGAGCTTCGGAGCCGCGGAGGACAGCACAGCAACAGGGGCGCGGAGGGCAAAGCGGAGAGATTCCCGCACAGAGGATCGGCGCCGACCGGCGCTCACCAGCCCGAGAGGCTCGTGTGCTCACCCGCCGGGGGCGGGCGGGGCTGCGAGCTGAGGCTCGGTTTCGGTTTCGGTCGGAGCTCAGGGAGAGGACTGGGGTTGGCGGCTTGAACATAGCCCGAAGGGGTTAGTGCGCCACGGCTAGCCGGGAGGGAGTCCGGGGAAAAGAGTCTGGACCTACCCAAGAGGCAAGAGACCTTTTCTTGCCTCTGTGTTTCCTGGGGCGCGAGGAGAGGGGTTTTAAGAGCGCTGCCTAAAGGAGCTCCAGAGACGGGCGCGAGAAAAGCTCGGAAACCAGAGACGGGCAGGAGACGCTAAGGCTGCTGCTGC
>NW_006778810.1:484656-500299 GCF_000442215.2 Lipotes vexillifer
AGCACAGGTCACTGCCCCCACCCCTCTTCCGGGGAGCCTGTGCAGCCCGCCACTGCCAGGTTCCCGGGATCCAGGGACAATTTCTCAGGGAGAACACACGGCGGGCCTCAGGCTGGGGCAACGTCACGCCGACTTCTGCCGCCGCAGGACCGCTCCGCACTCCGTGCCCCTCCCTGCCCCCGGCCTGAGAGCGCCAGAGCCCCCGAGTCAGCGGCTCCTTTAACGCCGTCCTGTCTGAGCAAAAAGCAGACGCCCTCCAGCGACCTACACGCAGAGGCAGGGCCAAGTCGAAAGCTGAGCCCCTGTGAGCTGTGAGAACAAAGAAGAAAAAGGGAAATCTCTCCCAGCAGCCTCAGAAACAGCGGATTAAAGCTACACAATCAATTTGATGTACCCTGCCTCTGTGGAATACATGAATAGACAGCGAATCATCCCAAATTGAGGAGGCGGACTTCTAGAGCAAGATCTATGATTTTTTCCCCTTTTCCTCTTTTTGTGAATGTGTATGTGTATGCTTCTGTGTGAGATCTTGTCTGTATAGGTTTGCTTCCACCATTTGTCCCAGCGTTCTATCCGACCATTTTTTTTTTTAATTTTTTTCTTAATAATTAATTTTAATTTAAAGAACTCTGTTATACTTTACCTTCTTTCTATCTTTCCTTCCTTCCTTCCCTTTTTGAGACAACGAATCGTCCCAAATTGAGGAGGTGGACTTGGAGAGCAAGTTTTATGATTTTTTCCACTTTACCTCTTTTTGTGAGGGTATATGTGTATGCTTCTATGTAAGATTTTGTCTCTATAACTTTGCTTCCACCATTTGTCCTAAGGTTCTATCCTTCCCTTTTTTTTTTCCTCTAAATAATTATTTTTTTAATTCAATAACTTTATTATACTTTATTTTATTTTACTGTATCTTCTTTCTTTCTGTATTTTTTCCTTCCTTCCCTCATTCCTTCCTTCCTTCCCTCCTCCCTCCCTCCCTCCTTTCTTTCCTTCTTGCCTTCTTCCTTTCTTTTCTTCTTTCTTTCTTTCTTCCTTCCCTCCTTCCTTCCTTCCCTCCTCTCTTTCTTTCTTTCTTTCTTTCTTTCCTATTTCCTCCTACTTATACTAATTCTCTCTACTTTCTCTCCCTTTTATTCTGAGCCGAGTGGATGAAAGGCTCTTGCTGCTCCAGCCAGGAGTCAGGACTCTGCCTCTGAGGTGGGAGAGCCAACTTCAGAACACTCGTCAAGAAGAGACCTCCCAGCCCCACATAATATCAAACGGCGAAAATCTCCCAGAGATCTCCATCTCAACACCAGCACCCAGCTTCGCTCAACGACCAGCAAGCTACAGTGCTGGACAACCTATGCCAACCATATAGCAAAACAGGAACACAACCCCACCCACTAGCAGAGAGGCTGCCTAAAATCATAATAAGTCCACAGACACCCCAAAACACACCACCAGACGTGGACCTGCCCACTAGAGAGACAAGATCTAGCCTCATACACCACAACACAGCCACTAGTCCCCTCCACCAGGAAGCCTACACAACGCACTGAACCAACCTTAGCCACTGGAGACAGACATCAAAAACAACGGGAGCTACGAACTTGCAGCCTGCAAAAAGGTGAACCCAATCACAGTAAGATAAGCAAAATGAGAAGACAGAAAAACACACAGCAGATGAAGGAGCAGGATAAAAACCCACCAGACCTAACAAATGAAGAGGAAATAGGCAGTCTACCTGAAAAAGAGTTCAGAATAATGATAGTAAAGATGATCCAAAATCTTGGAAATAGAATGGACAAAATGCAAGAAGCAGTTAACAAGGACCTAGAAGAAATAAAGATGAAACAGACAATGATGAACAACACAATAAATGAAATGAAAAATACTCTAGATGGGATCAATAGCAGAATAAATGAGGCAGAAGAACGGATAAGTGACCTGGAAGATAAAATAGTGGAAATAACTACTGCAGAGCAGAATAAAGAAAAAAGAATGAAAAGAACTGAGGACAGTCTCAGAGACCTCTGGGACAACATTAAACGCACCAACATTCGAATTATAGGGGTTCCAGAAGAAGAAGAGAAAAAGAAAGGGACTGAGAAAATATTTGAAGAGATTATAGTTGAAAACTTCCCTAATATGGGAAAGGAAATCGTTAATCAAGTCCAGGAAGCACAGAGAGTCCCATACAGGATAAATTCAAGGAGAAATACGCCAAGACACATATTAATCAAACTGTCAAAAACTAAATACAAAGAAAGCATATTAAAAGCAGCAAGGGAAAAACAACAAATAACACACAAGGGAATCCCCATAAGGTTAACAGCTGATCTCTCAGCAGAAACTCTACAAGCCAGAAGGGAGTGGCAGGACATACTGAAAGTGATGAAGGAGAAAAACCTGCAACCAAGATTACTCTACCCAGCAAGGATCTCATTCAGATTTGATGGAGAAATTAAAACCTTTACAGACAAGCAAAAGCTGAGAGAGTTCAGCACCACCAAACCAGCTTTACAACAAATGCTAAAGGAACTTCTCTAGACAAAAACACAAGAGAAGGAAAAGTCCTATAATAACGAACCCAAAACAATTTAGAAAATGGGAATAGGAACATACATATCGATAATTACCTTAAATGTAAATGGACTAAATGCTCCCACCAAAAGACACAGATTGGCTGAATGGATACAAAAACAAGACCCATATATATGCTGTCTACAAGAGACCCACTTCAGACCTAGAGACACATACAGACTGAAAGTAAGGGGATGGAAAAAGATATTCCATGCAAATGGAAACCAAAAGAAAGCTGGAGTAGCAATTCTCATATCAGACAAAATAGACTTTAAAATAAGGACTATCAGAAGAGACAAAGAAGGACACTACATAATGATTAAGGGATCGATCCAAGAAGAAGATATAACAATTGTAAATATTTATGCACCCAACATAGGAGCACCTCAATACATAAGGCAAAAACTAGCAGCCATAAAAGGGGAAATCGACAGTAACACATTCATAGTAGGGGACTTCAACACCCCACTTTCACCAATGGACAGATCATCCAAAATGAAAATAAATAAGGAAACACAAGCTTTAAATGATACATTAAACAGGATGGACTTAATTGATATTTATAGGACACTCCATCCAAAAACAACAGAATACACATTTTTCTCAAGTGCTCATGGAACATTCTCCAGGATAGATCATATCTTGGGTCACAAATCAAGCCTTGGTAAATTTAAGAAAATTGAAATTATATCAAGTATCTTTTCCGACCACAACGCCATGAGATTAGATATCAATTATAGGAAAAGAGCAGTAAAAAATACAAACACATGGAGGCTAAACAATACACTACTTAGTAACGAAGTGATCACTGAAGAAATCAAAGAGGAAATTAAAAAATACCTAGAAACAAATGACAATGGAGATACAACGACCCAAAACCTATGGGATGCAGCAAAAGCAGTTCTAAGAGGGAAGTTTATAGCAATACAAGCCCACCTTAAGAAGCAGGAAACATCTCGAATAAACAACCTAACCTTGCACCTCAAGCAATTAGAGAAAGAAGAACAAAAAAACCCCAGAGTTAGCAGAAGGAAAGAAATCATAAAAATCAGATCAGAAATAAATGAAAAAGAAATGAAGGAAACAATAGCAAAGATCAATAAAACTAAAAGCTGGTTCTTTGAGAAGATTAACAAAATTGATAAACCATTAGCCAGACTCATCAAGAAAATAAGGGAGAAGACTCAAATCAATAGAATCAGAAATGAAAAAGGAGAAGTAACAACTGACACTGCAGAAATACAAAAAATCATGAGGGATTACTACAAGCAACTCTATGCCAATAAAATGGACAATCTGGAAGAAATGGACAAATTCTTAGAAATGCACAAACTGCCAAGACTGAATCAGGAAGAAATAGAAAATATGAACAGACCAATCACAAACACTGAAATTGAAACTGTGATTAAAAATCTTCCAACAAACAAAAGCCCAGGACCAGATGGCTTCACAGGCGAATTCTATCAAACATTTAGAGAAGAGCTAACACCTATTCTTCTCAAACTCTTCCAAAATATAGCAGAGGGAGGAACACTCCCAAACTCATTCTACGAGGCCACCATCACCTTGATACCAAAACCAGACAAGGATGTCACAAAGAAAGAAAACTACAGGCCAATATCACTGATGAACATAGATGCAAAAATCCTCAACAAAATACTAGCAAACAGAATCCAACAGCACATTAAAAGGATCATACACCATGATCAAGTGGGGTTTATTCCAGGAATGCAAGGATTCTTCAATATACGCAAATCTATCAATGTGATTAACCATATTAACAAATTGAAGGAGAAAAACCATATGATCATCTCAATAGATGCAGAGAAAGCTTTTGACAAAATTCAACACCCATTTATGATAAAAACCCTGCAGAAAGTAGGTGTAGAGGGAACTTTCCTCAATATAATAAAGGCCGTATATGACAAGCCCACAGCCAACATCATCCTCAATGGCGAAAAACTGAAAGCATTTCCACTAAGGTCAGGAACAAGACAAGGTTGCCCACTCTCACCACTCTTATTCAACATAGTTTTGGAAGTTTTAGCCACAGCAATCAGAGAAGAAAAGGAAATAAAAGGAATCCAAATCGGAAAAGAAGAAGTAAAGCTGTCACTGTTTGCAGATGACATGATACTATACATAGAGAATCCTAAAGATGCTACCAGAAAACTACTAGAGCTAATCAATGAATTTGGTAAAGTAGCAGGATACAAAATTAATGCACAGAAATCTCTGGCATTCCTATATACTAATGATGAAAAATCTGAAAGTGAAATCAAGAAAACACTCCCATTTACCATTGCAACAAAAAGAATAAAATATCTAGGAATAAACCTACCTAAGGAGACAAAAGACCTGTATGCAGAAAATTATAAGACACTGATGAAAGAAATTAAAGATGATACAAACAGATGGAGAGATATACCATGTTCTTGGATTGGAAGAATCAACATTGTGAAAATGACTCTACTTCCCAAAGCAATCTATAGATTCAATGCAATCCCTATCAAACTACCACTGGCATTTTTCACAGAACTAGAACAAAAAATTTCACAATTTGTATGGAAACACAAAAGACCCCGAATAGCCAAAGCAATCTTGAGAACAAAAAATGGAGCTGGAGGAATCAGGCTGCCTGACTTCAGACTATACTACAAAGCTACAGTAATCAAGACAGTATGGTACTGGCACAAAAACAGAAAGATAGATCAATGGAATAGGATAGAAAGCCCAGAGATAAACCCATGCACATATGGTCACCTTATCTTTGATAAAGGTGGCAGGAATATACAGTGGAGAAAGGACAGCCTCTTCAATAAGTGGTGCTGGGAAAATTGGATAGGTACATGTAAAAGTATGAGATTAGATCACTCCCTAACACCATACACAAAAATAAGCTCAAAATGGATTAAAGACCTAAATGTAAGGCCAGAAACTATCAAACTCTTAGAGGAAAACATAGGCAGAACACTCTATGACATAAATCACAGCAAGATCCTTCTTGACCCATCTCCTAGAGTAATGGAGATAAAAACAAAAATAAACAAATGGGACCTAATGAAACTTCAAAGCTTTTGCACAGCAAAGGAAACCATAAACAAGACCAAAAGACAGCCCTCAGAATGGGAGAAAATATTTGCAAATGAATCAACTGACAAAGGATTAATCTCTAAAATTTACAGGCAGCTCATGCAGCTCAATAACAAAAAAATAAACAACCCAATCCAAAAATGGGCAGAAGACCTAAATAGACATTTCTCCAAAGAAGATATACAGACTGCCAACAAACACATGAAAGAATGCTCAACATCATTAATCATTAGAGAAATGCAAATCAAAACTACAATGAGATATCATCTCACACCAGTCAGAATGGCCATCATCAAAAAATCTAGAAACAATAAATGCTGGAGAGGGTGTGGAGAAAAGGGAACACTCTTGCACTGCTGGTGGGAATGTGAATTGGTTCAGCCACTATGGAGAACAGTATGGAGGTTCCTTAAAAAACTACAAATAGAACTACCATATGACCCAGCAATCCCACTACTAGGTATATACCCTGAGGAAACCAGAATTCAGAAAGAGTCATGTACCAAAATGTTCATTGCAGCTCTATTTACAATAGCCCGGAGATGGAAACAACCTAAGTGCCCGCCGTCGGATGAATGGATAAAGAAGATGTGGCACATATATACAATGGAATATTACTCAGCCATAAAAAGAAACGAAATTGAGCTATTTGTAATGAGGTGGATAGATCTAGAGTCTGTCATACGGAGTGAAGTAAGTCAGAAAGAGAAGGACAAATACCGTATGCTAACACATATATATGGAATTTAAGAAAAAAAAATGTTATGAAGAACCTAGGGGTAAAACAGGAATAAAGACAGAGACCTACTGGAGAACAGACTTGAGGATATGGGGAGGGGGAAGGGTGAGGTGTGTTAGGGCGAGAGAGAGACATGGACATATATATACTAATAAACATAAGGTAGATAGCCAGTGGGAAGCAGCCGCATGGCACAGGGAAGACGGCTCGGTTCTTTGTGGCTGTCTGGAGGGGTGGGATAGGGAGGGTGGGAGGGAGGGAGACAAAGAGGGAAGAGATATGGGAACATATATATATGTATAACTGACTCACTCTGTTATAAAGCAGAAACTAACACACCATTGTAAAGCAATTATACCCCAATAAAGATGTTAAAAAAAAAAAAAAAAGACTCCATGCTTCCACTGCAGGGAACCCTGGGTTCGATCCCTGGTCAGGGAACTAGATCCCACATGCATGCCACAACTAAGAGTCACATGTCACAACTAAGGAGCCTGCCTGCCACAACTAAGACCAAAAAATAAAATTAAAAAGTTAGAAAAAGGGGCTTCCCTGGTGGCGCAGTGGTTGAGAGTCCGCCTACCGATGCAGGGGACAGGTGTTCGTGCTCCAATCCTGGAAGATCCCACATGCCGCCCAGTGGCTGGGCCCGTGAGCCATGGCCGCTGAGCCTGCGTGTCCGGAGCCTGTGCTCTGCAACGGGAGAGGCCGCAGCGGTGAGAGGCCTGCGTATTGGAAAAAAAAAAAAAAAATTAATAAAAAGTTAGAAAAAATAAGATAGTAATGTCTAAAGTAAAAAAAGAAAAAAAAATCTCTAAAAAAGAAAATAAATAAAAGAACCTAAGAATTGTAACTCTCACACCTGATGAGTTCTTCTATTTTGCTGGCATTATCAACCTAATCTTGCCAGAGCAGAATCTAAGCATTCTAGACTTCCTTTAGGAAGTGAAAAAGGCAATAACCAAGGTGAGCCCAACTGTGAATTCTATGGTCCTAAGCAGTACATGATCAAAGGGAAAGTTTTTCTTTTTCACTTTGGGTGACTCATTTGAATACAGTATTTTGGGTTTCTTTTCCTTTGTTTGTTTTAGAGTTTTTCACATATCTGAAATCCTTTGTTTAATGAATGTGCATCTCCTATTTTAAAAATTTAATTTCTTATGTGACTTCCCTGTGGTCCAGTGGTTAAGACTCTGTGCTTCTACTGCATGCGGCACGGGTTTGATCCCTGGTCAGGGAACTAAGATCCTGTGTGCTGAGGGGCCAAAAAAGAAAAAAAATTAAAAATTTAATTTCTTATTCTTATGGCAGAATAGAAATTTTAATGCAAGGCAGAGAGATTTTGTGTGTGTGTGATATTATAGGTAAGTTCTTTTAAAAAATGTGTTTCTAACTGAGTAAATGATATCTTGAATAGCCCAGACTTCAGATTCTGTCAGTAGGTAATCCTGGATGCAAGTGTGAGTTCAGTCTTGCCAGCTCTGAGCATAGGAAAGATATTTATTTTTCTCAATCTCAGTTTCCTCATGAGTAAAATGTGAGTAACGAAGTTATCAGTTGTTAAGGATGAAATGAGCTAGTGTGGTAAAGGGCATTTCACTCCCTACAACATAGAGCTCAGAATATTTTAGTTTTTTGAATAAAGGTCTTTATTGTATAAGGGATTTCACAATCGAAGTTACATTTATAGATGAGATAAACTTTGTAACTGTAACTCCTCACTATCACATGGAAAGTTTCTTACTTTTATAATCTGTGTGAGCTCAACATCATTATAATTTTCAATGTAAAGTATTGACTTGACTTTTAAAAACTGAGTTTGAGGGAAAACCTACATGAAATGCCATGAGCACTTTCTTCTAATTGGATTCCAGCTTATTCTATTGGATTACCATTTTCCTAAAGAACACACTTAAGCCTGGCTTAACTCTTATTTTTAAAAATTATTTATTTATTTGGTTGTGACAGGCCCCTTAGTTGAGGCAGGCAGGCTCCTTAGTTGCAGCTTGCCAGCTCCTTAGTTGTGACATGCATGTGGGATCTAGTTCCCTGACCAGGGATTGAACCCAGGCCTCCTACCTTGGGAGCTCAGAGTCTTAACCACTGTGCCACCAGGGAAGTCCCTTAACTCTTATTTTTATTTTTCAAAAATCCCACTCAGGGAATCTGAAGACTAATGTTATTAGGCTGAACAATATAAAAGTGTCAATATTCAATTCCTTTGACCTAGAAAAGTATTTTATTTTCACAACTTTTTTTTTATAACTTCAAAATGAATACAGGATCAAGAAAATAAAAATATAAAAAAGAAAAAGTAAACCACATATAATTTTACTTGCCAGAGATTAATATATTTAGCAATTTATCATATTTCCTTCTTGTCTTTTTTCAATTAATATATATTTTTATATGGTTGTGATCATTTTCTCCAATGAATATCATAGTTTTTCACTTAATATGGAAAATTATCTTTATCAACTTCTTTAATGATTACATAAATCATATCTATGAATAAATCACAACTTATTTACCCATGCTGCTATTGTGTGTGTGTGTGTGCACATACACGTGCACATGTGAGAATTTGCTGACATAATACGCCATTTACGTAAAGGATTCCAAAATGTGTTTAACATATAACAACTAAGCACCTCTCTAACAGAAATTCTTGGTTAAATGTTATCTAGAAATAAATACATATGCATTTAAAACAGATGGCAACTGTTTATTTCAGTTATAGGCTTACCTAGAATGGAGGCATACACTAAGACAGTTTTATAATTAGCATTCAGTACATTAGCAGCTATGTAAGAAACTCTGTACTTATCCCTTGATATTCTAATCTGTAGATTCACTTAGTTTCTCTTTCAGCAACTTTCCTTTAAAAAAATACGATTACTAATAAAAAACCAAAAATGTGCTGAGTTTCACTTATTCTTTGACTTTCTTTGCCCATATTCTGGAGGAGTTTTCAAAATGGCAATAAGAAAAGAGAAATGAGTACAAATAAGAAATGACAATTCACCCTTGAATGACATGTGTGTGAAAGTTAACCCAGGCCTTCACCATGAAGAGGGAGGCAGAAAAAGCCTCGATTGCAAGAGGTGGCCTTTTGGGCAGACTTGCGTCAGAAACAGAAAGAAATGCATTGGTTTTTGCGTGCAGCTGTCGAGGAAGCAGAACTTCCTGTGTTTGAAATTCTGTCTGCAGTTAAATAAAAAGAAAGAAAAAAAAGGAAGTATGTAGTGTTCTCTGCAGCTTTTCTCCAACTTTCCTAAATACTGCATATGAGCAAAAGAGACCATCAAACTGCAGATGTAGAGACAATGAACAAATGATTCAGGAAATATTTCTGGAATGTAATAATTTTTAAGAAAGTATAATTTGGTGCTACAGTTATTTACTTTCATTTTACTGTTCGTCTAGATTTTTAATTCCTACACATTTCCCCTGGGAGATCTAAAATGTCTCATACATTTTTCTTCTGCTTTTTAAGGGATTTATCGCTGGGCAATTCAGTGAGATAGTTTCCTTCAAATACTAGAGAGAAGGTAAGAACAGAGAAGGACATTTTATATTTCACTGCTAATAGAAGGCAATTTTCTCATGAACTATTTATTTAGAATTATTTCTAGTGTCCCTGTCCCCTAAGGCTTTAAAAAATTTCTCTCAACTCTATTGGTATTACAAACCCAAAACATGCATAAAGATAACATCACTTTTAATTTTATGTCAATTGTCCACATCTGAAAGAAAGCTTCTCTAAATATCAAAAAATGGAGTATCCTTCAGAACAAGATACAATTAATTCCAAAGTCTACGATAAAAAATACTCTGACATTTTCTTTTATTATTGATTAATTGATTAATTTAAAAATTGAAGTATAATTAATTTACAATGTTGTGTTAGTTTCTGGTGTACAAAGTGATTCAGTTATACATAAATACATATGTATTATTTTTCATATTATTTTTTGTTATAGTTCATTACAAGGTATTGAATATAGTTCCCTGTACTATACAGTAGGGCCTCGTTGTTTAACTATTTTATACACAGAAGCTCGCATCTGCCAATCACAAACTCTTAATTTTTCCCTCCCCCCAGCCCCTTCTTTCCCCTTTGGTAACCATAAGTTTGTTTTCTATGTCTGTGAGTCTGTTTCTGTTTTGTAAATAAGTTCATTTGAATCATATTTTAGATTCCATAAAGTGATATCATATGATATTTGTCTTTGACATATCATTTCATATGATAATCTCTATGTCCATCCATGTTGCTGCAAATGGCATTATTTCATGCTTTTTTATGGCTGAGATGTGATATATATATCACATTTAGGTTGGTTCTATGTCTTGGCTATTGTAAATAGTGCTGCTATGAACATTGGGGTGCATGTATGTTTTTGAATTAGGGTTTCCTATGGATAGATGCCCTAAGAGTGGGATTGCTGGATCATATGATAACTCTGTTTTTAGTTTTTTGAGGAACCTCCATACTGTTCTCCATACAGTGGAATGGTGGAACCAATTTACATTCCCACCAACAGTGTGGGAGGGTTCCCTTTTCTACACACCCTCTCCAGCATTTATTATTTGTAGACCTTTTAATATTGGCCATTCTGACCAGTGTGATGTGATACCTCATTGTAGTTTTGATTTGCATTTCTCTGATAATTAGCAAAGTTGAGCATCTTTTCACATGCTTATTGGCCATCTGTATGTGTTGTTTGGAGAAATGTCTATTTAGGTCTTCTGCCCATTTTTTGCTTGAGTTGTTTGGGTTTTTTGTTATTGAATTGTATGAACTGTTTGTATATTTTGGAAAGTAAAGCCTTGTCGGTCTCATCTTTTGAGAATACTTTCTCCCAGTCCATAGGTTGTCTTTTTGTTTTGTTTATGGTTTCATTTGCTGTGCAAAAGCTTTTAAGTTTGATTAGGTCCCATTTGTTTATTTTTGCTATTATTTCTTTTGCCTTGGGAGACTGACCTAAGATAACATTGATATGATTTATGTCAGAGAATGTTTTGCCTATATGCTCTTCTAGGAACTTTATGGTGTCATGTCTTTTTTTTTTTTTAGTATTTTTAAAAAATTATTTATTCTTTTGGCTGTGTTGGGTCTTCGTTGCTGCACGCGGGCTTTCTCTAGTTGCAGCAAGAGGGGGCTACTCTTTGTTGCGGTATGTGGGCTTCTCACTGTGGTGGCTTCTTTTGTTGCTGAGCACGGGCTCTAGGCATGTAGGCATCAATAGTTGTGGCTCGCGGGCTCTGGAGCACAGGCTCAGTAGTTGTGGTGCATGGGCTTTGTTGCTCGGTGGCATATGGCATCTTCCCAGACCACGGATCGAACCTGTGTCCCCTGTATTGGCAGGCAGATTCTTATCCATTGCACCACGAGGGAAGCCCTATGGTGTCATGTCTTATATTTAAGTCTTTAAGCCATTTTGAGTTTATTTTGGGGTATGGTGTGAGGGAGTGTTCTAACTTCATTGATTTACATGTGGCTGTCCAACTTTCCCAACACCACGTGCTGAAGAGACTGTCTTTTCTCCATTGTATATTCTTGCCTCCTTTGTTGAAGATTAATTAACCATAGGTGTGTGGATTTATTTCTGGGCTCTATGTTCCATTCATCCATGTGTCTGTTTTTGTGCCAATACCATGCTCTTTTGATTACTGTAGCTTTGTAGTAGTGTCTGATGACTGGGAGGGTTATGCCTCCAGCTTTGCTCTTTTTCCTCAGGATTGCTTTGGCAGTTCTGGGTTTTTTGTGGTTCCATATAGACTTTAGGATTATTTGTTCTAGTTCTGTGAAAACTGTCATGGGTAATTTGATAGGGATAGCATTAAATCTGTAGATTGCTTTTGGTAGTATAGCCATTTTAACAATGTTAATTCTTCCAGTCTAAGAGCATTGGATATATCTTTGCATTTCTTTGAATCACCTTCAATTTCCTTTACCAATGTTTTATAGTTTTCAGCATGTAAGTCTTTCACCTCCTTGGTCAGTTTTATTCCTAAGTTTTTTTTTTTTTTTAATGTTCTTTTAAAAGGGTTTTTTAAAAAAAAATTTCCCTTTCTGATATTTCATTGTTAGTGTAAAGAAATTTAACAGATTTCTGTATGTTAACATTGTATCCTGCTACCTTGCTGAATTTGTTTATCAGTTCTAGTAGTTTTTGTGTGGAGTCTTTAGGGTTTTCTATATATAGTATCATGTCATCTGCATACAATGACAATTTTACCTCTTCCCTTCCAATTTGGATACCTTTTATTTCTTTTACTATTTTATTTACTTTTAATTGCTGTGTCGAGGACTTCCAACACTGTGTTGAATAGATCTGACATTTTATTAAATATGCATCTGTGTGGGAAGGGACATAAATACCCAATAACAGCTATCATGAAGGTGAAGGAAGGGAATAAAAAAGAATACATTAAATACTATACACCACAGTACCGGATTTTAAAGAAACTCAGAATAGTTCCCAAAGGTTCTCATTTGTTGGGTGGCAATGAGAGAAAAGAATTTATGTAAAATGTAGCATTGAAAAGGGCCTTCTGTTCACAGTTCCATGTGATCAGATTTGTTCATCTGCCATCACTGAGAGTGTAGACCTTAGTAATAATGGGTAATGCAGGTGTCTCTTATTTTAATGTAAACTCACTATAAGAAATTCTTAATAAGATGATGGTGTAGAATGTGACTAAATTTTGTCCTTCCTAAAAAAGTGACAATGTTGAAAAGTTATCTCTGACAAGAGGTTGGAGGATGATTATAAAAATGCAGATGTGGGCTTCCCTGGTGGCGCAGTGGTTGAGAGTCCGCCTGCCGATGCAGGGGACACGGGTTCGTGCCCCGGTCCGGGAGGATCCCACGTGCCGCAGAGCGGCTGGGCCCGTGAGCCATGGCCGCTGAGCCTGTGCGTCCGGAGCCTGTGCTCCGCAATGGGAGAGGCCACAACAGTGAGAGGCCTGCATACCGCAAAAAAAAAAAAAAAGCAGATGTGCATTTCCTGGTATTTTCTATGTTTAGATAAAGAAGAAGGAGAGAGGCCTCTACCTGGAGTTAACAGGTCTGGTGGTGTCTGTTCAGAGGCCAGGAATCATTTAACACTTTGCCAAAAACAATCAGAAGGGGGAAAATGAAAGTAAGGAAACCAGGGGTAAAGAGAATAAGGGTGCATGAAGAGAAAGAACATCTGATAAACAAACTTTCACAAGGGTCCATAGAACAGTAGAGACGAAAGGAACTCTGGGTAGCACTTTGGAGATCGTAGAACTTTGGTGCCAATGGGAACCTGAAAAGGCAGTGAGTAAACCTCCCTCATTTACAAAGGAGAAAACCGATGTCTGGAGAGGTTGCTGTGACCACTACTCACATATATTCACATTCACTTTTATTAGCTTCAATTGCCCAACAGTTATATTTTTTCGGCTTTTTATATAAATTTTTGGATGTGAGCTATGGATAGATTGCAGGCACAAAATCTCCCTCTACACTGACTAAAGAAATCAATGGAAAATAAGATTCTAAACAACTTAATTTTATTAGTTTTCTGAAAACATATATTATTTCAAGTAAGGGATACATAGTGTTGTGGGAATAACCAGTCTCTTAGGCTAGTATTATTAGTAATTTTTTAATAATTATGAAAAAAAGATTTTTAAAAAAGAAGATATCTGTAACCCAGAGAAATGTTCACTGTTAACATTTCCTTCCACAGTATTTCCTTTTAATATTTCACAAAATTGAAATCATATGCATCTGTGATTTTATATTCCTTTCCAGTTAACAGTTTCTAATGCTGGATTTTTATCTTATTTCAATTTTATTTTATTGGTATTACAAAAAACATTGTAAATGAATCTCATTCATTAATTCATCAAATAGTTTTGAGTGCCAAATATTTTTGAGTTACAAATATTTGGAAAAAGTGTCTAACCCCTAAGTGGTTACAAACCTCACTACCAACTTCCTGCCTCCTCTTCCCCCAAGTTTCATTCCAGCCCCGACCCTGGGTGGTGAAGTTCAGGTCTCCTATGCCAGATCTGTTTCTAAAAATGTTAAAAAAGGAGAAAAAGTGATTTGGAGAATTGTGTTATCTCTGAACAAAGCCATGCTTGCAATCCATTCATCTTGCTGTAGATTAATATTTCTTATTTTGAGTGTTAGCCACTTGATATTGACTTTCTGTCTATATAAATTCTTGCTGTGCCAATCCTAATGTCCTCCAAGGTACGCAGATGCCTCAGGCTAACTAGGGACCTCATGCATGAAAATGCAAAGGAGAGAAGCGTGTTAATATGCTTCAAAAATATCACCCCAGGCATATATACCTGCCTGTTTCTCTCTCCCCCCCGCCCCCCACACACACTCCCTCTCACTCATGCTTGCATGGTCAGAGAGAACATTATTTGGCTCCTCTCAGGGCTTGGGAGACCTGCATTTACAATATCCTTTATCCCACAGCCCTGAGCTGTTAACCTAAGTATAACATGATTTAATTAACATGTAATTTTGATTAACATGCATTAAGAAGGACTACAATACTTGAGTGACAGAGCCACTGGTATTATGTTATTTAAAAGCCAAACGCTAGTACCTTGATAGTACCCTCTCAAGTGCAATGAGACCACCAATTTTGTCCGTGCCACTTTTGCATTTACCATATTCATTGGGTGTCTGGGTATGCTATGGAGAGCAAATCAGCTCGTTAGTCTATAAACTCTAAGGTAAATATATCATTTCAATAATCTTGTCTTATGGAGAAAAATAGAAAGTGCCAACTTAGATTAGGGGCTCACTTTTTGGAAAAAGTGACAATTGAATAGACACCTGAAGAATGAGTAGGATTATCCCCAGGGAGACAGGGGAAGGATGTTCCAGAAGGAGGGGACAAACTTTGTACTGTTCTGATATGGGACAAAGGTTAGTGAGGCAGGAATGAAATGTAGGATGAGGTTAAAATTAGGAAGTAGGTAGGGGCCAGGCAAAGCTGGGCCTTGTGAGCCAAAGAACAGGGTTTGATTTATTCAAGATGCTGCAGAAAATCATTGATGTTTTTTAAGCTGGGAAGAACAATTTGTGCATACATTCTTGCTTGTCTTTCAGAGGATATATTTAGGATAGATTTCTAAATGTGGACATCTGGGCTTAAAGATATAAATATTTTTAAGGCTCTGGTATTTCAACCAGTATTCATACCAATTCAATTTCCTATCAATAGTGTATGAAAGAGT
>NW_006778810.1:500309-508332 GCF_000442215.2 Lipotes vexillifer
GTCCATCTCGCTAACCCTCAATAGCATTATCATCGAAGAAGAATTCTGTCATTGAAGAAAAGCAGTGTTGTGTTATTTTGTCATTACATTACTAGGGAATTTGAACATTTGTTAATATTTATTAATAATTTATATTTCTTTTTTCCTAAATTATCCATGGCCTTGTTTCTTTTTTTTGGTGGTGTGTGTGGTATTTATCTTACTGATGTGACATAGCTTTTTTTTTTTTCGCGGTATGCGGGCCTCTCACTGTTGTGGCCTCTCTCGTTGCGGAGCACAGGCTCTGGACGCGCAGGCTCAGCGGCCATGGCTCATGGGCCCAGCCGCTCCGCAGCATGTGGGATCTTTCCGGACTGGGGCACGAATCCGTGTCCCCTGCATTGGCAGGCGGACTCTCAACCACCGCGCCACCAGGGAAGCCCGTGACATAGCTTTTTATATTTAAAGACTATTACCCTAGTTCTTATTTCTTGCATATATATATATTCTCCCAGTTTTTTTGCCTTTTAATTTTACTTGTACAGTCTTCCTCACCTTATAAGAGTAATTTGTTATCAAAAAAACATTATTGTAAGTTGAAAATGGAGCTACTATTATTTTAAATTAGAAAAGGTGATATATATATATATATATATATTCCAGAGTCCCCATAAATGAAAAACACCAAGTCTCATTGAAATAGACCTATTTTACTTCACTAGTTTACAGTACTTGTGATAACACAACGTAACAATTTCTATTCACTAATTTCTGTATAATGTGCTGTTCACCTGCATTCCTGAAGGTTTTTATAGTTGTTCTGTACATCACACTTAAGACTATGTTCTCAAACAAAGCATACATACAGTATTCAAAGTTTATGTAATTCAACCTTTAATGCAAAATAGAAACATAAAACCAAACTTAAAACAAATAAAAGCAAGACTTTCAGGAGCACGTGCATGAGCTTGTTATTGCTACATACTAGCAAACCAGGAACACTCTGAGATGGGAGTTTAGCAGGATACCCCAACTCTATATAACTGTGGTCACCCTCTCTAAACTGGTCCTAAAAAAATCTGAATTGGTCCTCATTATGTGAGGAAAGTGGGGAAAAGGGTATTAGAAGAAACTCCTTATAAAGTATAAAAGTTGTAACCCTAATGGGCGTATTTTAAAATAGGTCTATATTTGTTTTTGCCATATAGGATACATAAATTTTTATATAGTCAAATTTATCACTCTTTTCTGATAAAAATCATTGCTTTAGAGCTTAGGATATTTTTCTCCATACTAATATTACAAATATTCACCTATATTTTCTTCTACCTTTAGAATAATGATTTTCAGTTTATACATATGTATTATTTAAGTCATTTGGATTATTTTAAAGTGTGGAGTGTAAGGTAAGGATATGATTTGATTTATTCTTTTAAAGAGACAAAAATTCCACACCAACATGTTGAATAATCCATGCATTCTCTATTTACAAAATATTTCTAAAAGCAGAATCTGAAAAAAGTGATATGCTGATCAAGTCAGACATTACTTAACTTGTCTAGCGTTAGTTGGGGTTGGGGAAGAATTAGGAGTGCTGCGTGGGGTCTTTCTTTGGGTGGTGCTAAATCTCTGAAACATGGCCAAGTTGATGTAAACCATTCCTCACAGCCCACTACTCTTCCTTTTCCCTCTTTTCCTTGACACCTCAGTTCCTTGCCTTCTCTTTGCAGTTTGTCAGATAACTTCATGGTATAACCTAAGTTGTATGGAAATAACTATTTGGGTCTTCTGGGCCTCCCTCCAACTCCTGACCCCAAACCACTGGCCTCCAGACCATCTCCCCTGCCTATTAGTTATTCAGCTGGGGGGAAAATAAGGGTAAATAAAACTGTTCTGAAGGGAGTATAGGGCCAAGGGTTAAATTCTAGGCAAAACCAAGGTAGAATGAGAGAGAATATCTGCATACAAAAATAAAAATGATAGCTAAAAACTTTCATTGTAGAAAAATGTGCAGTTAGGGTTAGTGACTTCTTTCCTAAAATATAAGTTTCCTTTTATACATATATGATGTTTTCCTTGAGTGGCCTCTGTGAAATATATAGAATCATGCAGTCCTCTATTTTACAGATGACTTAAAAAAAAAAAGATGATTTACTTAAAACTATTCATTGTTAGAATTCCTGGTCCCGCATTCAAACCAGGCATGGCTTGATTTTTTTCTGACATCTTTTAATCCCTCTGCTCGATTTTAATGGAATATATTTATCCATACAATTAAAATGAGTTTAAATTATTTTGTGATGTCTCTTGAGATAACCAAGATCTCTCTGGGATGTATTAGAACCAGGGCTGTGAAATAACTATGTTTCTTCTACTGGTGTACATCATAGAACTCCTATTCAAGTACCACCCTTTTCCAAATTCTAACTTAGAGACCAGCTGTGAAAGATTGTTGAATTGGATTAGAATCCCCAAATTTCTTGGACAAGTGTCTTCCGGTGATTTTCAGGTATATATGTCCAAAGAGAATCAGAGTAGTAAGTTTTGGCTGATAGGTCTTCCTTCTAAACTCCTATGGACAAAAGTCATTAGAGAAAATATGTGAAATCTATTAAGTATGCTTATCTTTGAGACTTTCTTAATCCACATATGGGGATCTTCTCCTTAGATCTAGAATTACAAACTAAGAAAGATAACCTTCTCCTTACACAAATTGGTAGTGTTTTTGCCAAAACAGTAATGGGTGGTCCCGTTCTTTCTGAAGTCCTGTTTGTGCACGTATGGAATGAGGAATTCAGCATATTCCCGCAATTTGTTTCGCTGACAGAATTTAAAAGGTATTAACACCATTTTACAGATCTTGCCAATTAAAAAATTAATGCTCCTCCAAGACTTTGCCGTTCCGACGGTGACTCTAGGCAGGTACGAGGCACACGAAAGCAGGCGTCGGCCGGGCAGTGCCCGCAGCCGCCGGTCCGAGCTGACGATGCTGCGGGTGCCGGATCTTTGTGCGCTCCGCTCCCGGCTCCCGCGTGCCCGCACGTACGTAGCTTTCACGTGTGTGTTGATATGAAGTGCGTGTGTGGATATGTAAGAATATGCTCAAATTTGGGGAGAGGCGCGGAGCACAGGACGGCGGGAAGGTGGGTGTGGGCGTGCACGGCGGGCCGGGCCGGGAGGGAGCCCGCGCCGAGCCCGAGCCCGAGCCCGCAGCGCGGCCGGCTGGCGGGCCACACAATAAAGCCCGGGGGCGGCGGGCGGGCGGCGGTGAGGAGGCCGGGCCGGCGAGCGGCCGCCCCGCTCAGCCCGCCATGTGAGCGGCGCCGCGGCCTCGCAGGACGCAAACTTTCCCGGCGGCGGCGGCGGCGGCGGCGCCTCAACTCCGCGCCCGGCCACGGCCCGCCGCTCGGCGAGGAGGCACCGTCGCCGGGTGCTCGCGAGTTTCTGTGGTGGAGGCTTGTAAACATGGCGCCCCTGAGGCGCGGAGCCGGAGCGGGCAGGCCGGGTCCGCGGAGCCGGGGAGCCAGGGAGGAGGCCGGGCCCGTGGAGCCGGAGGTGGGGAGGTCGGGGAGCCGGGGCGGGCGGCAGGGAGGCCGGGTCCGCGTAACCGGAGGCGGGGAGGCCGGGGAGCCGGCGCGGGCGGCAGGGATGCCGGGCCCGCGGTGGCTGGGAGGCCGGGAGACCGCAGCCCCCCCGCTCCCCGCCGGCCCTGGCCCGGAGGAGGCGGCGGCGGCGGGAAGGAGGCGGCGCGGGCGGCGGGCCGGGCGCGGAGGGGGAGGGCCGGGCGCGGCGGCGGCGGCGGCGAGGACCGTCCGGAGCATAATGGTGGGAGACGCTCGGCCTCGGTGGCGGGGCGGGGGCGGGGGCGCGGGCGGGGTGTCCGAGGCGGGGTGTTTGTGGAGCTCGGGCCCGGCTGCAGCTTCTCAGGCCGCGGGCGTGACCACTGCTCGCCCCCTGTAAACAGCGCCGAGTGGACGGCGGAGCTTTGTTTGCGTCGGGCAGGGTCCTGCTGGTCTGCGGGGGTTCGGCTGCGCACCCCGCCTTCGGCCGGCCGGGGAAGGGCGGCCCTGCAGGAGGAGGAGGCCCCGCAGGAGCAGGACGGCGCGGGGCCTGCACGGGCCGCGAAGCCGGGGAGTCGCGTGAGCGCCGCCCGCCGGGCCGGTCCTCCCCGCGCGCCCAGGCCTCGGGGCCAGCGGTTCGGCTCGGGGTCCGCCGGAACGCGGCCCTGTGAGTTTGGGGGCGCGTGGGGGGCGGGCGTCTGCCTTGACGGCTAGTTGTTGGGAGCGAAGGCTGCGGCTGGGCAGGGTGGTCCCCAAGGGCCCAGGCGAGGCCTGGTCTCCGGGGCTGGTAACGGGCGGCAGCGAGGCCTCCGCCTCCTCTGCAGATCCTTCCGGGCCCCCAGGACCGCCTAAGTGTCCGCCACCCATCTCGCCGGGCGTCCGGAGGGGAGCTAAGCTGGGGCGCAGCAGCCGGCCTGGGACCCCCAACTTCCGCGTGGACTGTCCCCTTACGCCTTTCTGGCCCAGCGCTGGAGGCGCTCACGGTGTGTCCGTGGTGCCCAGTGTTATGTACGGGGGGCGGGCGGTGTGATACCCAGTGTGTCCATGGTGGTCGGTGTTACATACCGTGTGGTCATGGTGCCCGGTGTGTCCGTGGCGCCTGGTGTTATATACTGTGTGTCGGTGTTGCTCAGTGTGCACCTGGTATGTGGTGGGGGCATGATTCCTAGTGTGTCCATGCTGCCTGGTGTGTCTGTGGTCCCGAATGTGTGCCTGGTGTTGTATATCGTGGGAGCATGCATGATACCTGTTGTGTTTCTGGTGCTCGGTGTGCACCTGGTACTTGGTGTTGTATGTAGTGGGGATATCATGGGCATGGTTCCTGGTGTCACATATGGTGTGTGCATGGTACCTAGTTGTCTGTGGTGCCTGGTGTTATATACGGGTCCACATGGTTCCCAGTGTGGGCATGTCATACCCGGTGTTACATACTGTGTGTTCATGGTGCTTCGTGTGCGCTTGTGGGATGTGTACATAGTATCCGGGGTCCTGTGAACTCAAAGCAGGTACCCTGTTGAGGGATGGGTGCCTGAAGGTTGGAGGGGCCCGCTTGGGTCAGATTTTTAGAGGCCCACAGGGCTTACTGAGGTTTAGGTCCTGGGTCCTCTGGTCTGCCTCACCCAGGTGTTCTGCATCCTACAGTAAGCGGTGTCCTGTGGAAACGAGACTGCTTAAAAATAATTTAGTATGTTTAAGAGCAGAAAGTAAAACGTTTTTCTTTTAAACTGAGAAATGTAGTAGTTGTATCTGTAATTATGGGATGCAAAACCTTTTCAGGCTTTTGGGTCATTGATTCTAATTAATGGTTTGAAGTTAGCAGAGAGATAGTTTTGGTTGTACTTTAAAAGTTTGAGTGCTTTCTGGTAAGCAGGGTCACCTTTGTGACTTTTCTGAATTCTAACTTGTACCAGCAGGAGATAAAATATGAATTTTGTACAGGCATGTTATTTTCTTTGTCTTTAGCGTTGATTGCTCATTATTTTGGTGGACTCTTCTTTATAAGATGGCCAAGTTAGAGAATCAGAGGTCAGAAAATATGGTCTGTGATTATGACATAATCAATAAAATATTTTTCTTGCTTAACTCCATGCATGATTAACAGAGGATCTCTATTGTGGTACTTTTCCCCCATAGATGTTGTTCATATGTTTCCCCTTAGATGTTGTTCATAGGAAAATGGAATCTCCCTTTTACATTTTGTAATTGGGCAGTTTATTTTTTCAGTTACCTGTTGCAAGGTGGTTAAATAAACATATATGTAAGTGCTCCCAGCTTTACAAAGAAAGATCAATTAAAATGTTAAAATTATCTCCTTAGTTCATATGCATTGTTCTTAGGATATCATTACGTTGATACTTTGTATGTCATCTTGCATGTTTCCCTGAATTGACCTGTGTTTTTTGAACTCTCACCTTTTTGTAACAGTATCCACTTTTCCTTTAAGGGTTGTTCAGGTAGTGTATAACAGAGACATTCATACCCTTTGGCATACCTAAATTGAGACACTGATTGAAGCTAATTAAGAATTGTAACATTTGTAATAAAGTATCAAATACTGTCCTGTTGCTTAAAGCCCTAAACCTCTGGTATCAGATTTTGTTTACCTACCCCTACCATCCTTCAATTGAATTCTCCATAAAAAAAATTTAAGCCAAGAGGCTGTATCTGGAAAAAAGGAGAAAATGTTGAGAAGAGTCTGACTTAAAAAAAAAAAAAATAAAGTTTCACTGTTTGAAAACCTTAACTTGGACTTAACGTTGAATTTTTTTACAGGTTGATTAGATTTTTGTAATTTGATTGGAGGTAGTATAGCAACATGAGTTTGAGGCCAGGTGACTTGGGTTTGAATCTCACGTCTGTCATTACTAGCAGAGTGATCTTGGGCAAATTATTTAAACTTGCCATGCCTGGTCTCAATTTACCCGTCTGAAAAACAAGGAGTTTAATTGCTATCCGTATCTCTTACATGAAGACTTTCAGTTACTTTGTTTCAGTAGCATTGTCAACATTTCAAAACAATGTAAATCTGCTTTGGTACAGTGATTCTGTGAAGATCAATAGTATCATCAGTGGTGTCTTCCTTTGGTCTTGATTTTTGAAATGTTTTTGTATCCACAAGTTTATAACATAATGAGTACTGTGATGAAAATAGGCATCATATATTGTATGTTTACCAAGTGTCAGCCATTGTGCAAAGTTGTTTACGTACACTATCCCACTTCTAAAAATCATACACATGCTCATCTTAAAAGCATAGCAGTCTTCCTTTTAATTGTGTAAGGTCCCACCTCCTTGTAGCACACCCACACCCCTCAACACACATACATACTCTCTATAATAAGAAGTGAATGAACTATCAGTAGTAGTTTTTTGAGAGAATATGATCCATATAACATACAGGCTTGAGAATCTCTGTGATAAGAGGTGAAATGATAGAAATGAACATAATGGAAGGGAGATACAAATTGAAATCTAAATACCCAGCAGTATGATGTAATATCTCACATGTAGTATCTTAAACATGTGCTGTCTTAAGGAAAGATCTTTTTTTGTGTGTGTGTGTGCCTATTACTGATTTTCCACTTAGAAAATTCTTGGAAAGCTATTTACAGGCATACCTCAGAGAGACCATGGGTTCTGCTCCAGACCACCGCAGTAAAGGAGATATCACAATAAAGCAAGTCATGTGAGTTTTTTGGTTTCCCAATGCATATACAAGTTATATATACACTATACTGTAGTCTGTTAAGTGTGCAGTAGCATTATGTCCAAAAACCAGTGTACATACCTTAATTAAAAAATACTTTATTGCTAAAAAATGCTAAGCAGCATCTGAGCCTTTAGTGAGCTTTAGTAGTCACATCAAAGATCACTGATTACAGATCACCATAACAAATACAGTAATAATGAAAAAACTTAAAATGTTGCAAGAATTACCAAAATGTGACACAGAAACACAAAGTGAGCAAATGCTATTGGAAAAATGGCACCAGTAGACTTGCTCAATGCAGGGTTGCCACAAACCTTCAGTTTGTGAAAACAGTATTTGTGAGGGCCTGTAAGGTAAAGTGCAATAAAATGAGGTATGCCTGTAGTTTGTATTGTGAAAATGCTGTACAATATTTGATATCAAATTACTTACAAATGCAAATAAATAGTATGCAAAACTTAAAAAATATTTCTTTGGAAATTAAGAAAATATTTGTAGAGACCATTATGTATTAGTAGGGAAATTTAGCAAATTGTTAGGCTTAGGTATTCAACTCAATTTTACAAATCTAATTTATGTTCAACTAGTAAATATTTAGACATCTTTCATTGTATTTTGGGGGTTTGTTTTCTATTCATCAATACATAATGGCTAATCATTTGCCTAACTTCATGTGAAATTAAAGAAATAGACAAAGAGATTAATAGAAATGATAAAGGTAATGGAATACTGTCATATCAGCTTTTTTTTTTTTTTTTTTTTTTTTTTTGGGGTT